>NW_008372536.1:0-209 GCF_000622305.1 Nannospalax galili
ATGCCCACAGGCCAATAGATGAGGAAATTCCCCAGTTGAGGTTCTTTTTTCCCAGGTGTGTGTGTCAAATTGACAACAGAAGCTGTGTAGGCACGTGTGCATGCGTGCAATCGCGGCACGCACGCACACACACACACATAAATAAATAAATGTAATTTAAAAAAATTAGAAATAGGCTGGCCAGATGGCTCAGTAGGTAAAGGACTTAC
>NW_008372537.1:0-209 GCF_000622305.1 Nannospalax galili
CACCAAGCAGCAAACCCAATGAGTTTTCACTTTTGGTCAAATGTCCAATAACTTATTCAAAATATTTTTAATTAGAGTGACCCTATTCTGGGTCCACAGATATAAATTTTGGAGCTTCTGACATATAAAATACTGATCATTTGTGATCATAGCAATTTCACTATGAACAGGGTGTCAAAAGAGAAATTTTACTTATGATTTTATTTTTT
>NW_008372538.1:0-209 GCF_000622305.1 Nannospalax galili
TCTGGTAGAATTCTGCTGTAAATCCATCTGGTCCTGGGCTTTTTTAAGTCAAGAGTTTTTGTATTACTGTCTCAATTTCCTTATGTGTTATGGGTCTCTTTAAGCTGTTAATCTATTATTGGTTTAGCTTTGGTGGCTCCAATGCTTTTAGGTGCCCATCCATTTCTTTTAGGCTTTCAAATTTAGCAGCATATAGGTTTTTAAAGTAT
>NW_008372539.1:0-209 GCF_000622305.1 Nannospalax galili
TCCTTTGGGCTGGTGAAGAGCTGTCAATCTTATGAGAATGCTGGGGGGGGGCAGAAGAGGGGTCCTGTTAAGCCTACCAAGATAGCAGTTGGCAGGTGGACTGGCATCAGGGTGCCAAGAGGTCTTCCCTAGGAACAGAGAGCAGCTCCACCTTGGAGACCTAGAACTCCCTCTGTCAACAGCCCTCCCTGCTCTGAGAAAAGTGAGTT
>NW_008372540.1:0-209 GCF_000622305.1 Nannospalax galili
GGTCTTTTGAGTCCAGTTTTTGTTTCCCTCAGTGTGAGTCCTGGAAAGGCCCTTGACATACGTATAACTTCTTTTTAACTTCTGACTAAAGATCTGTGATTGGTGTCAGCGTGGAGGCTGGAGTTGGATGTCTTGGTTGCTGGGCATTGAGGTTCAGGAGAACATGCAACTCAGGTATCTGAAAAGTATGAGCAGCCATCAGTGAACTC
>NW_008372541.1:0-209 GCF_000622305.1 Nannospalax galili
GGGCCTAAGATGGTCCAGCCATCACAGCTGTGCTCCCTCCAAGGACCCTGTACCTGGGGCCCAATATCATGGTCCAGGCTCTATTCAGAGGCCTTACGCTCTCCTGATCAGCTCAACGTGAAAGAAGAAGGGACACACGATTTGGGAATACAGCACACTAATCAAGGGGAGGCTTGTCTCATTCAGAGAGCCTGAAAAGTGGAACCAAC
>NW_008372542.1:0-209 GCF_000622305.1 Nannospalax galili
TATTTAGTGGTAGTATTATGGTTAGGGTAAGGGGTAGGTTTAGGGCTAGGGTTATTTTTAGGGTTAGGCTTTGGTTTATGTATAGGATTAAGGTTAAGGTTAGAGCAGGGGTTAGGCTTAGGTCTAGGATTATGTTTATGTTTAGAATTAAGGTTAAGTATAGGTTTAGGGTTATGTATAGGGGTAAGTTTAGGGTTAAGTTTAGGTTT
>NW_008372543.1:0-209 GCF_000622305.1 Nannospalax galili
ACACCACCCCTAACCTTAACTGTAATCCTAAGCATAAACCTAACCCTAAATTTAAAGCTAAACATAACACTAGACCTATCCTTAACCCTAAAACTAAACCTAAGCCTAAACATACACGAAATTGTAGTCCTAAACCTACCCCTAACCCTATTGCTAATCCTAACCCTAAACATAAGCCTAGACCGAATGCTAACCCTAGCCGTAATTTA
>NW_008372544.1:0-209 GCF_000622305.1 Nannospalax galili
AGACTCCAGATTGGCTGACTAGACCTCAGTGGATAGACTGGCACAGGGGAACGTCTGGGACACTGGGTGGACACATTGGGTGTTAATACAGATGACAAAGTATATGGGTTCCAGTGTGAGGGCAGAGGGATGTGGGGACATGCTGGTGGGGGCAGGTGTATAAAGATGATTAAGATTCTTTGAGATGTTCTATATAGACTACACAAAAA
>NW_008372545.1:0-209 GCF_000622305.1 Nannospalax galili
AGACTCCAGATTGGCTGACTAGACCTCAGTGGATAGACTGGCACAGGGGAATGTCTGGGACACTGGGTGGACACATTGGGTGTTAATACAGATGACAGCGTATATGGGTTCCAGTGTGAGGGCAGAGGGCTGTGGAGACATGCTGGTGGGGGCAGGCATATAAAGATGATTAAGATTCTTTGAGATGTTCTATATAGACTACACAAAAA
>NW_008372546.1:0-209 GCF_000622305.1 Nannospalax galili
GTATTGCACCACATGCATGTGTGGTGCTCACAAAGATCAGAAGAAGGCATTGGATCTTGGGAGCTTGGTTTAGATTGCCCTGAACCATCACTGGCTGCTGGGAGCCGAACAAAGGTCCTGCACAGGAGGACCGCCTGCTTTCACCTCTAAGCCATCTGTCCAGTACTGATTTTGGATCTTTTGATATGTGCAGATAAATTTTAAACAAA
>NW_008372547.1:0-209 GCF_000622305.1 Nannospalax galili
GTATTGCACCACATGCATGTGTGGTGCTCACAAAGATCAGAAGAAGGCATTAGATCTTGGGAGCTTGGTTTAGATTGCCCTGAACCACCATTGGCTGCTGGGAGCCGAACAAAGGTCCTGCACAGGAGGACTGCCTGCTTTCACCTCTAAGCCATCTTTCCAGTACTGATTTTGGATCTTTTGATATGTGCAGATAAATTTTAAACAAA
>NW_008372548.1:0-209 GCF_000622305.1 Nannospalax galili
GTGCTAGGGAAACAACAGGGAGAAACGAAAGGATAATGTGACAGAGCAGAATATACTGTAATTTTGTCGTTATTCTTATACTTTATTATTTTTATAACCATAATCACCTCTTTACATAGTCATATAATAAGCAAGTTATTTCTTCAAATGAATAACCTAAAGAATGTGCCAATCTAGACATTACCAAATTTTTGAGTAACAAGAATATT
>NW_008372549.1:0-209 GCF_000622305.1 Nannospalax galili
TTGATCACAACCCTCCTGATTTGTGGAAAGCTATCAGGCAAGGCACTCCTGCTTTTCTGCTCTGCTGGGCCATGCCTCCTCCAGCCCTGCAGGCCTCTACCTGTCTGGCCAGCGATGACCATGGGCTGCACTGACAGCTGGAATAGCTTGTCTAGCACCAGGTGCAGGAAGAGCACAAGGGGCTCTAGGCGGGAGGAGTTCAGGCAGAT
>NW_008372550.1:0-209 GCF_000622305.1 Nannospalax galili
TATCACAATGCTCCAATATGCCAGCACTACAGTCCCATGTGCCATTAATTTACTCCCATGTGCCATCACAGTGTTACAATATAACTTCTCAATGTTCCATTGTGCAATCACAATTCTTCTGTCATCACCAGGTGCCATTGTGAGATTACAATGATTCTTTGTGTTGTCACCATGCACAATATGCAAACACGGTGCTCAATGTCCCCTCA
>NW_008372551.1:0-209 GCF_000622305.1 Nannospalax galili
TTGCTAATTCATGTAGGAGAGCTCAGCCCAGTGTGGGTGGTGCCAATCCTACACAGGTGGGCCTGGACTATCTAACAAAAGGACCTGGACAAGTCAGGTTGGTACTGTATCACAGCAACCGAAAAATAGGCAGGCAAATACTTCACTGTTAGAATTCAAATTGAGTAATCAACTGCATCTTTATTCAGAAATACTGTCCGTTTATGTAT
>NW_008372552.1:0-209 GCF_000622305.1 Nannospalax galili
CCACTCCTTCCCTACCTGAGCTCCTCCTCCTCCACCTCAGCATAGCCACAGCTCCCAGTGCACCAATGAAGAGAGCGACAACCATGATAAGGAGGAAGGATGAGGAAGATTCATCTGAAAAGAGAGGGGTGGGGAGGGCCTGACCCCAGCTCTCAGCCCTGACCCTGCTCAGGGGCTCCAGGAGGGCTCCTGCTTTCCCTGACAGCAGG
>NW_008372553.1:0-209 GCF_000622305.1 Nannospalax galili
TGAAGGACAGCACTGGGCTCTCTCCTCTGAGAATTTACCACCCCTGCCATCTCTTCCAACTTCACCCCTCAGAAGTTTCCGCTGGTGACCAGGAGGCAACATTACTATCCAGCGGTTCCAAACCCAGATGGCACCAATAAACATCACCACATAGACAGTAAATGACAGAATAAATAATATTAATTGGAAACAATTTCATTAAGTAACCA
>NW_008372554.1:0-209 GCF_000622305.1 Nannospalax galili
TGTGAAAAACATTACCATTGAAATCTACCTGATGACTTTATATCCATACCCTTTTTAGCCAGGTGTGGTGGATTATACTTGTGATCTCACTGCTGGGGAGGTAGAGACAGATGGATGGGGGAGGAAGAGGGGTAGGCCTTACTGGCCAACCAGTCTTGCCAATTATCAAACTCCATGCTCAATGAGAGACCCCTTTTCAAAAACATAGG
>NW_008372555.1:0-209 GCF_000622305.1 Nannospalax galili
TCTAACACTAACTGTGTCCCTACCACAAACCTAAACTTAGTGTGAAGCTAGTTCTAAACCTTATATTTACCCTAACATAATCTTAGCCCAGATGATAATTCCGACAATGCCCTAATACATAATGTAGCCCTAAACCTAAACCTAACCGTTAACCTAATCTTAACCCTAAATATAGCAATAGTCCTAAACCTAACCTTAGCATAATCCTA
>NW_008372556.1:0-209 GCF_000622305.1 Nannospalax galili
TGGGGGCCAAGCTGGCCTCCCACCTGGCTGCCCACCGGTCCTCTTCTCAGCCAGTGACTGGTAAAGCTAAAGGTTCTTGGACTGTTGGCATTCTTTTACTTGTACTTTTCATGGTGTGTATGTATGCATGTGGTGTGCATATGTGTGCACATGCATGTGGAGGCCTGAGGTTGATATTGGGACTTGTTCTATCTTATTCATTGAGGCAG
>NW_008372557.1:0-209 GCF_000622305.1 Nannospalax galili
TCAGTGATCACAAATGATTTCAATGATTGCTCCCTTGTGCTAATAAAATTGTAGTTTAGAAAGTCTCATTGCATTTTAAAAATTTTACTTATTATTTTTATTTTATGTGTATGACGGTATTGCCTGTATGTGTGTAAGTGCACCCGTGTTGTGTAATGCTCTTGGAGATCAGAAGAGGGCATTGGATTTCCCTGGGACTGTAGTTACAG
>NW_008372558.1:0-209 GCF_000622305.1 Nannospalax galili
TCTTCCACAATCTCGCCATCTCAAGACGACTGTGCTCACGTAGCAATCGCCGCTCCTGTTCCACCAGACAGAGGAATCTTCCTACCTAGGGTCAACTTAAAGGAATTCAGTGAACCTTTAATTGGAACCTTGTGAACTTGCCAAAACTTTAATTAATGAGCGACATCTTCTGGTTACACCTGAAAATTTGCTACTTGCTATGATTTCCT
>NW_008372559.1:0-209 GCF_000622305.1 Nannospalax galili
TTAATTAAGAACCTGCTACAACATAATTATAGAAGCTGTATCCTTCCTGTTGACATTCAGCAGAACCTGACTGTAGTTGGGTGTTAATGAAAAGCCTCCTGCTAGCAGAAGTCAGGCTCTAACACAACTGAATGGTGTTTAGTGCCCAAGTCTCCATGTTCAAACAAGCTCTGCACTCTTGGTCTGTGTGTAAACAGCCACGGAAATAG
>NW_008372560.1:0-209 GCF_000622305.1 Nannospalax galili
CCTCAAACACTGTTGATAGAGCTGTAAGATAGCACAGCCATCATGAAATGATGAAAATGTATAGCATTTACTCAAAATGTTCAATAAATATGGAGCTACTATATAATTAATTCAGCAATTCCACTGTGGTAGCAGTCCCAAGAATCAAAAAATAGATGTCTACACAAATCCTGTACAGTCAAAAAGCAATATTCCTAATACTTGAAAAA
>NW_008372561.1:0-209 GCF_000622305.1 Nannospalax galili
CTGCATTGCCTAATGAAATGGACCATTGAATGAAAACTCTTCCCAAGGACGTAGTGTTTACAGACTAAAATGCTGTGTTTCGGGGAGAGGCACAAATTATCAAGAGACTTTTTAATACTTTGCTGCCTTTGCTCATTGGTATTTTAATGAAAAGTTTTCTTTAAATTGGAGTAAACACAAGTCATTGCTGCTGCTGATCAGGTCTTAGG
>NW_008372562.1:0-209 GCF_000622305.1 Nannospalax galili
TTATGCAGTTCAGGACTAAGTCCATGGAATGGTGCTGTGCTCTTTAGGGTGAGTCTTCCCACTTAATTTGATCTACTCTAGAAATGTCCTCACAGGTATGCTGCATTAAAGAAGAGTGGAGGCAGAGCACGTCCTTGTCTCATTCTGATTTTAAAAGAAATGCATTCAGTGTTACTGCATTTAGTATAATGGAGGCCAATAGTAATGCA
>NW_008372563.1:0-209 GCF_000622305.1 Nannospalax galili
GAGTTTCAGGCTGCCCCACAGGCCTGCTGAATCTGAAAATTGGAACAGGACCCAGCCAGCAACTGGTGTGTTGTCCTTACAGATTAGTGGATGAGTAAGAACACTTAAGAATCACTGCCTTGAAGCACACATGGGATTCTTTTTATTATTGCTTTTCATTGAGACAGGGTCTCCCTGCAGCCCCAGCTGGCCTGGAACTCACCATGTAG
>NW_008372564.1:0-209 GCF_000622305.1 Nannospalax galili
TCTTAGCATCAGGAGAGTTGGAACAAAAGGAGAGGGAGCCTGGGCGACATTCTGGGAAGCAGGGAATAGGAAGCAGGTGATCGAGCCTGCCCTGGACCCTGTGGGGAGCCAGGGGACCTTGTGAGGACTCCATGGATCCCGCAAGTAACTCTGTGGGCTGCATGGGCATGTGAGGACACAAGATGAGTCAGACCTTGGGCTTCATCTGG
>NW_008372565.1:0-209 GCF_000622305.1 Nannospalax galili
GAGAGATGTGTGTTCCATGCAGCAAAGCTAGAGAGGCTGAGCCATCTAAGACCTTTGGAAGTAAAGGCCCAGAAGTTGGACATGGAGCTACTGGATTTGATGTTTGCCCTGCTGGCTTTCAGTCTTGTTTTGGTCCAGTAGTTCCTCACTATGCCTCCCTTCCTCTCTTTTGGAATGGTAATGTGTATTCGGTTCCACTGTATGTTGGG
>NW_008372566.1:0-209 GCF_000622305.1 Nannospalax galili
AAAAAAATATTTTTAGGTTAACAGTTTTAGTTTATATGATTTTATTTATAAGTTGATTTGATACCAAGTAATTATTTTTAAGAAACATAAGTTTATGTAAATCATGCATACAAGACAGGCTTCAGCAACCAAGATTTTATAATTACTCTTTTTTGAATATGTTCTTTTTTACTTTAAATTAAAATACCTTTAAAAGAAATAAATAAAAT
>NW_008372567.1:0-209 GCF_000622305.1 Nannospalax galili
CCACATGACCCCACAGACCAATGCTGCACTGGCAGCCAGTGCCTGGATCACTGCCCTTCTCTTGCCCATCCCATCAGTGGTGCAGACCTCCCAGATGGCATTTGACAGCATTGCCTACATCTACCACTGCTTTTGTGATCACCTGGCTGTGGTCCAGGCCTCCTGCTCAGACACCAGCCCCCAGACCCTCATGGGCTTCTGCATCGCCA
>NW_008372568.1:0-209 GCF_000622305.1 Nannospalax galili
AAAAAAAACAAAAACCCAAACAGAACAACTAGGGTTGGAAACCTCTGCCTCAGCTACTTCCCTAGATAGAATATGAAGACTGAATGGTATTTTAAGACCTTGGAAAATTCCCTAGGGGGTGTTAGTAATCTAGGGTGTACCACCCCACCCCAAATCCTCCCACTTAATGACCTTTTGCTTATCCATGCAGGTTGCAACATTCCAGCAAT
>NW_008372569.1:0-209 GCF_000622305.1 Nannospalax galili
TATTTGTAATGAAGAACATCAGACTCTAAGCTGTAACCTGAATTCTTGTTCCCAACTGTGTCTGCTGGCAATGAGCACAGCAAACAGATTGCCATTTGTCCTGCTGGCGTCTTTGAGGCACACTTTGCCCATCGAAGAACACAGAGCAGGTATCTGTGTTCTGCCAACTGTGTGCCAGCCTGGACCAGGTCTCAGACAGACAGCCCTGC
>NW_008372570.1:0-209 GCF_000622305.1 Nannospalax galili
CGGAGCGGGGCGGAGGCGGGATAGCCAGAGCCGGGACGGACCGCAGGCGCCAGGTGGGGGCGAGCGCCGGGTGAAGGGGGGACGGACGGGGGATGGAGGCGTCACGGATGGAGCCCGGCGCCTGGCGCTCACCTGCAGCGACGCCTGAGGGCGTCTCTGTTCCCGCGCAGAGACCCGTCGTCCAGGCGAGCAGCGCGAGCGCCCCCAAG
>NW_008372571.1:0-209 GCF_000622305.1 Nannospalax galili
GTGAGTTCCAGGCCAGCTGGGGCTACAGGAAGACCCTGTCTCAAAAAGACTGAGGGGGGTGGTAAATAAAGAGAACAATAAGAAGTTAGGTGTTTTAATTATAATAGAATAATCTGACAGCCTAATATACAATTGGAATTCCAGGAGGGAGAAGATAGGGCAGAATCATCATCATCATCATCTACACACACACATATATTACATTTTTT
>NW_008372572.1:0-209 GCF_000622305.1 Nannospalax galili
TTTTTTAAAATCTGGGTTGAAAGGCTAAAGATTTTCTGTTTTATTAGTCAAGGCTGCCAGCACAGAAGGGAAATCTGACTTCTCTGGTAGTATTTCCTGTTTTAGTGTCCGTCTACCTAGAAACTTAAGTCCCCCAGGTCAGTTTAGCTGGCAGGTCAGCTGGCTTTCCCTCCCTCTGCTTCTGTTATCTCTGTGGCTGCTCTACTGTC
>NW_008372573.1:0-209 GCF_000622305.1 Nannospalax galili
TCATCACAGAAAAGATTTCAAATAAAGCACCCTGTTACAGTAGCAAGAAAGCGCTTAAGGAGAAAGCCGGTCAGGAGAGCAGGAATCTCTGGCCTAGATGAAGACCTAACTTTCTGGTGTTGCCAGGTCAATCATCTAGTCACAAGACCACCCCTAGCAAGGCCAGTTCACCTTAAGTCATGCTGAAAAATAGTGGTATACCTAGTGGA
>NW_008372574.1:0-209 GCF_000622305.1 Nannospalax galili
GTATCTATGATCAATTTTGAATTACTATTTTTATAAAGTGGAAGACTTAAACTGAAGGTCATATGTATGATATATCTATAGATATATATCTCTATATATAGATATATATCATGGCCAACCTGTTGTTTCAACATAATTTGTTAACAAACTATACTTCTTCCACTGAATTATTTTTACTAAAATATCAACTGGCTTAGTCATAGTGGCAC
>NW_008372575.1:0-209 GCF_000622305.1 Nannospalax galili
GCTTTTGAGAAACAACGGCCATCCAAATTCCCAGAATGCTTCAGGCACTCTAGCAACCACTGTTAATGAGCAAGAGCAAACCAGAGCTGCTGGTAATTTCCATGTCCCAAGTGATTTCTGCCACGCTGGACAGCATGCCGCTGCTCCCAGCATCCCGAGGCCAGTGGGCAGACAGTGAGGACCTTCAGAAAGTCTTAATAAGGTAAGCT
>NW_008372576.1:0-209 GCF_000622305.1 Nannospalax galili
AGTTCCCTCAGGTATAAACTAGTGAGCAGAAATCGTAATTCACAAATTTCTGCTTTTTTCATACTGATAGGAAAGGCACGTGAAAAGCAATGCATTCTGAAAAATAAAATCCTCAATTTAAAGAGGTCTCACTTCCCTTCACATTCCCATATCCTCCAGCACTGCTTTGGTAATTCTCTCATAGAAATTCCGCTTCAGGTAATTTTTAT
>NW_008372577.1:0-209 GCF_000622305.1 Nannospalax galili
ACTGGGTTAGCAAAGAAGCAAGACTTATTTGTTAAAATGTAGATGTCAAGACGACTTCATAAAAATAGGAAGCAAATACTAGATTATTAGATTTGGGTGCAAAAATCTCCCAGCAAAAAAAACTGTATTTAATTGCTAAAGTAGAACTTAACTAGAAAGTGTATTAATCTACTTTTAAGAAATGAAACAATTTTTAATACTGAAACACA
>NW_008372578.1:0-209 GCF_000622305.1 Nannospalax galili
GATATCACAGTGCTCTAATGTGACATCCCAATTCTCCAATATCCCAAAACTGTTGCCCTGTGTGCCCTTATATTGCTCCAATATTCCATTACAGTGTTACTGTAGGACTTCTAAGGTTCCAATTTGACATCACAGTGATCCAGTGTGAAATCACAATCTTACAATATAACTTCACAATAATCCATTGTGATGTAACAATGCTTGAATAT
>NW_008372579.1:0-209 GCF_000622305.1 Nannospalax galili
GCTACAAAGTCCCCCACAGCACAAATTCAATTTATTCAGTAAAAATCACTTGTAGACTCATTGATTCTGGCTAGTGAAATGGGTGGGGTTTATTATTGGTGGTGGTTGTTTACCTGGTTGCTGTGAATGTCGTTTGTTTCTATTTGTATTAGAGGTTATTTTTTTGCTTTATTGAGTTGCACATAATCATTTCCTACTTCTCATTTCTT
>NW_008372580.1:0-209 GCF_000622305.1 Nannospalax galili
TTGACTGGTGTAAATTGAAATGAATTGATACACAGGCCACATGGAAGAGATGCCCTGTCCCAACAGAGGAAGATTAGAGTGATAGTCCTTTGGAGGCCAAGCAGCATCAGAGGCAAGGGGCAGCCCATCTTTAGAGCCTCCTAATGAATTCAACACAACTGACACCTTGATTTTTAGACCTTTGATTTCCAGAACCTTGAAAAAGCATA
>NW_008372581.1:0-209 GCF_000622305.1 Nannospalax galili
TAAGAAAACTTCTCATTACTGACAGTAAGACCATGTCAGCATGTGGAGGAACTGCTTTCTGTTCGGTTCTCCGCAGCCAAAAACACAGCTGCCATTGTAAGGTGAGAAAGATGCTAGACGAAAAGGTGGGGCATTAACAGCACAAGGAAGGAACTGCGAACGAGGGCTCTGCTTCTTAATGTCCACAGGCTAATGGGCATCCAGCCCTG
>NW_008372582.1:0-209 GCF_000622305.1 Nannospalax galili
AAAATGGTTTTGATTTGCATCTCCCTAATTTCTAAGTATGTTGAGCAGTTTCTAATGTGCTAGCTAGCCATTAAAAATATTTGATTGAGCCATTGTACATTTCATTCAAAAGTTCTTAATAAAATTTAGAACCCTTTACCCATCCATGCCCACCCCCCTCCAACAAGATATTAAGTATTCCACCATACATGTTAAGTCCTATTCAGTCA
>NW_008372583.1:0-209 GCF_000622305.1 Nannospalax galili
ATGCAGGCAATACACGCATAAACATAAAGTAAAAATAATAAATAAAACTTTTTTAAAAGCCCAATTATTCCATAAATTAGTGGATAGTGACAGATCAAATATAATGTGCTTGTTCCCTCACAATTCTTACAATCTAGACAGGAATTAGCAAACTTTTTCTGTAAAATACAAGATAGCAAATATTTTAGGTTTTGAGGACCACATACAGT
>NW_008372584.1:0-209 GCF_000622305.1 Nannospalax galili
GGGAATTTCCTCTCTTGGACTGGCCTGTGGCCATGTCTGTGGGGCATCTTCGTGATTGCTGAGTGACGTGGAAGGGCCCAGCCCACTGTGGGTAGTGCCACCCCTGGGCAGGTGGGCATATGTTGGATCAGAGAGCAAGCTGAGTAGGTGCTGGGGGTGCAAGCCAGTAAGCAGCATCCTCGATGGCCTGTGCTCAAGCTCCTGCCTCC
>NW_008372585.1:0-209 GCF_000622305.1 Nannospalax galili
CATACCACACACATACACATAATACACACACCACACATACACACATACATATACACACCACACCACATACATACACATTATACATACACCACACATACACACCACACACAACACACACATACACATAATACACACACCACACATACACACCACACACCGCATACATACACCGCACACACACCACATACATACAAACATACCACATACAC
>NW_008372586.1:0-209 GCF_000622305.1 Nannospalax galili
TGAGCCATCTCTCCAGCCCCTTTGTTTTAATTTTTTAATAACAAATGATTGGCTCCCCATAATTTCACCACTTAATTATCCATCCTTCTCTTCCTATCATCAAACATGTGCCCTTTTGTGTTTAGGACTCTTTAATTTGGCCCCATTGTTATAATCATTGTTACTATTATTGCCACTGTTGTTATTTGACTATCTCTTTTTCTGTGCTA
>NW_008372587.1:0-209 GCF_000622305.1 Nannospalax galili
ATTATTGGATACCAGAAATAAAACAAAAGAAAAAAATTTAAAATAACAAGAGTACAACTTATCCACATACACTTCCTTTATGTGTCTATACTAGTTATTTTTTCTCATTGCTATGATAAAATACCTGGCAAAAACTATTTAAGAGAGGTTTATTTGGGTCACAATTTGCAGGTACAGTCTGTCATGGTGTGGAAAGTATGACAGAAGGA
>NW_008372588.1:0-209 GCF_000622305.1 Nannospalax galili
AAATGCTTCAGGCTTAAATAAACTGACATCTTGCATATTCTAGTAATATTGGCATATTGATCAGGAGTAAAGCTTATTAATATAACCACATTTTTTTTAATTTTTATGTGCATAAGTGTATTGTCTACATGTATGTAAGGGCACCTGTGTCAGGCAATGCCCAATAAGATCATAAGAGAGTATCAGATTCCCCTGGAACTGGAGTTACT
>NW_008372589.1:0-209 GCF_000622305.1 Nannospalax galili
GGCAGGTGACACGACCATCTTTATGGCAGAGAGGGTATGTGAAACGACAATGTGCACATCAAAGAGGGCAGGTGACACGACCTCAAATAAGTGGGCAGGTGCACAAATAAGTGGACACAAATAAGTTGGCAGGTGACATGACCATGTGCATGTCAGAGGGGCAGGTGACACGACCGTGTGCATGTCAGATGGCTCAGGTGACATGACTG
>NW_008372590.1:0-209 GCF_000622305.1 Nannospalax galili
ATTAGTTACATGTACATGTAGGTGTGCCTCGTTTACTTTGTGGTAACTCTCATTTTAATGACTTCGTTCTTCTGATTTTGGGTATTTGTCAGTCCTTCTGTCTGTGGTTTACATAACACACTTTCTGTGGTGCTGTACACCAAACCTGGTCCTTGCACGCTGGTGCAGTGCTCTACCAGAGGGCTGCACCCTGTATCCCTGCACACCCT
>NW_008372591.1:0-209 GCF_000622305.1 Nannospalax galili
TTCTCCAGACAGCTGACCAGTAACTCTTAATGACTCACAACAATGTTGAAATCTTGAGTGGATGAGCCCATGCTAGAGAACATTTGGGTGTTCAAGTTAGACTCCATAAGCTTTATTACCCAGTGAGAATACACTGTAAAATTATGTGTATTGGGGGGGTTGTATGGAAGAGTGGATGGAAGAGAGGATATAAATGTCATCAAATTATA
>NW_008372592.1:0-209 GCF_000622305.1 Nannospalax galili
ATCAAATTAAAAGCCAGCCTGGGCAAGCAGGTGACTCTGTCTCACAATAAGGATAAAGGAGACTTGGGGACATAACTCAGTGATGAGCACTTGGCTAACATGGGTTCAATCCTTATTACCACAAAAAAAGGGAAAACCTACAAATGTTCTCACAGTTCAAGAGACCAGAAGTCTATGATCAAGGCATCTTGAGAGCCACACCCCCTCCA
>NW_008372593.1:0-209 GCF_000622305.1 Nannospalax galili
AATCAAAATCACAATGATATATAACTTTCAGTAATTAAGAATAGTTCTTATGCTGGTGAGGAGGTAAAGAAAGGAGTATCCTTGGACACTATTGATGGGAATATAAATTAAGAGAGGTACTATGGGAAATTTAATACAGTTTTCTCCAAAAATTGATTCATTATGCGAAACAATAGTTTCTTGAAAAGATTAGGGCTAGAACTATTAAA
>NW_008372594.1:0-209 GCF_000622305.1 Nannospalax galili
TTATTGTGTTATTCTTCTTTTCTGAAAAGACGTTTAGTCATTTCTCTCTTAGCGTCAGTGTCCAAAGAATATATGGCTACCGATGACCTAGGAATATTTTCATATAACATCATAAGCATTTTCCATGGTAACAAGGCTTGTCAAGCTGTCAGATGCCTTGAGACAGACTTCTGAGATGTCCACAAACAAATATAATTCTAATATAGAAA
>NW_008372595.1:0-209 GCF_000622305.1 Nannospalax galili
AGAGAAACTTGGAAGCCAGGTAGGATGAAGCAGAGGTTCCCGTGCTTAGAAGAGGCACTGGTAGGGCATTATGTGAAGTTGTGAAGGTGAAGCTTGGCTGGCAATGCAGAACCCAAGATGTTTGTGATGCCAGAGCTGTGAGTCATCTGCCAAGAAGTCCTGCACACAGGGCGTGGTACCAGTGCAAGAGAGAGATGTATGTTGCATGC
>NW_008372596.1:0-209 GCF_000622305.1 Nannospalax galili
TTGTGATGGCATATTGGGGCATTGTGATTTTACATTGGATCATTGTTATGGACATTGGAGCATTGTTATGTCACATGAAATGTAACAGCAAATTGGAGCATGTTGATGATAAACTGGGGCATTTTGATGGCACATTGAGCACAATGATGACACAATGGAGCATTGTGATGACACATTGGAGCATTTTGTTGTCACATTGAATGTTGTAA
>NW_008372597.1:0-209 GCF_000622305.1 Nannospalax galili
TTAGTTTTTTCTTCATCTGTCCATTTCCATTTTGGAATAATCCTTTACCTTAAAAAAACACTTTATATTTCGTATAAAGATTTATAAAGATTAAAAACCTCATAATAAAAAAGCACACTTTATATCTGAAACAGTTTATATATCTGCCTTTACTTCTGAAAGTTGTATCTATTTTTCATCTGATGTTTTCTCTTTGTTTAATTGTTTTT
>NW_008372598.1:0-209 GCF_000622305.1 Nannospalax galili
AGCTCATTACTAGAAAATGTCACACCAGACAAACTGTCCAGCGCTTTACTTTTTTCCCGTGGGAATACTGATTTTCCACAGAATTTCTGCCACTCGAAAGGAACAATAGAACAAGATTTTCACCCAGTAAGTCATTCTATAAACATGAGACACACAAGCACTACACTCATGGTAAATCCAGAGTGCCCAGCAGCCATTTCAAAGGACAC
>NW_008372599.1:0-209 GCF_000622305.1 Nannospalax galili
CTTAGCTAATGGTAAAACACAAACAACACAGGATGGGTTACTACTGCTCTGGCATTACTGATTTACCTCTCTTCCCAGGGTTTGTCAGAACAAAAATTTGTACCTGCATTTTCCATAGTAAAGTGTGCACCTGAAGAAGGAAGAGCAAACAAAGGAATAGGTCTGGAGGAGAGGGGATGAGAAGAAAGGTGAGGAAGAGAGAGACAGGA
>NW_008372600.1:0-209 GCF_000622305.1 Nannospalax galili
ATTATTGACAATCTGATGTATCTCACTGCAAATTTTTGATACGTTAGGACAGGAGCGTGGAACCTGGAGTTCTGAGAGCTGACTGGAATCCCAGCTGTGTTCCTTTTAGGTATGTGCTTTGAGCAAGGCCTGACTCCCCTGGGCCTCGGTTTCCTGATGTGTGAAGCAGAGATGCTAATCTAAGGCAAGGTTGATTTGAGAAACAGATA
>NW_008372601.1:0-209 GCF_000622305.1 Nannospalax galili
TCAATCTTAATCATCTTTATACTCCCATCTCCATTGGCACCTTCCCATAGCCCCCATGCAACAACTGGAATTCATACATTCTGTCATTTGTGTTAAGGCCTATTGTGTCTATGGGAAGGAGCTTTATAGCTGGTGCCCAATGAGATAATTCATAAACTGGACTCTGCAACTTGCATGACTATATACTCAAGAATGATGGAAACCTTCAG
>NW_008372602.1:0-209 GCF_000622305.1 Nannospalax galili
GTGAGAATTTGATCTCTCACTGCATTGACTGAATGCCTTTCCATGAGCACAAATGCGGGGATCCCACCATGGAGAGGGATTTGACTCTTGTTGTTCCACCTTCTGTGTTGTTACTATTCAGATTAACAAAGTTAGAAAACACCTTCACAACAGAGTGCTTCTCAGTAATAAGAATTGACAGCATTGCACATATCAATTGAAAAATCACA
>NW_008372603.1:0-209 GCF_000622305.1 Nannospalax galili
AGTTCATGAAATTGCTATCTCATTGAAAATTGGTATTTGAGAAAACTTAAATCTGTGTTCTTTGGCCGTGGTCATACACATTTGGCTCCATAATAAACCAGTGTTTTATTCCTTTGAAGTGAGAGATACTGATTTTCATTGAAAAAACACAGTAGGAAGACAAAGGCATCAGTCAGTCAGTCAGTCAGTCAGTCAGTCAGTCAGTCAGT
>NW_008372604.1:0-209 GCF_000622305.1 Nannospalax galili
CCATCAGAGGAAGTCTAATACAACTATTCTGCTAAATAGATAATGATTAGTTGTTATAACCAGAAATTAATGCATCTCTCTAGTTTCAAAGAACCTTATACATCAGAAGGCCATTAATACACAGAACCACAACTGGGCACCATGTAGAGAATAAGAGGTTGCAGGCTGTTTATCCTTGAATAGGACACCTGTCTGAAATTTCTGTCTTC
>NW_008372605.1:0-209 GCF_000622305.1 Nannospalax galili
ACCTGCTCGACATAACCCAGATAGTTGCCTGTCTCAGGAGCCCTCAGACTCACTCTGTACCAAGTCACGCACTTGATCAACCTCCACTCCCTGTGGCCCTTTCTCCTCTAGCCTCTCCATTTATTTATTGTTGCTCTAGGATAACCTCTGCAGACCTCCAGCTGGAATCCTCCGAGCTTACGCAACCACACGCCTGCCTTGCCTGGCTC
>NW_008372606.1:0-209 GCF_000622305.1 Nannospalax galili
AGAAACAATATTTTCAAGTGAAGATGAAATGTTCCTGGTTACCTACCAGAACATGAAGAGAAGAACCTACTCCTGAAGACAGGATATATGTCAGACACAGGAAGGACATGTAGCAACGGAGCAGGAGCTGACCTAGAGGTTATCTACCTGAAGTTTAGCTCTCATAATTTTAGAGGATAATATGCAAGCTGCTAAGGGAGAAAATCAAT
>NW_008372607.1:0-209 GCF_000622305.1 Nannospalax galili
AGCAGACACACTAGCCACATTTTAAGTCCTCAGGAGCCATTAACCAGCAGCTGCTGCATTGGACAGTTCAACTATAGAAAATTTCTGATTTCATGGAGTGTCCTATTGGAAAGCACTGGAAAAACTTGGAGATAGTGAGAGAGGAGGGAGAAAGAGAGAAGAGAGAATGGGAAGGGAGGGGACTTGGGAGGGAAGGGGAGAGGAGGGTT
>NW_008372608.1:0-209 GCF_000622305.1 Nannospalax galili
CCTTGTCAACCTAAAAAAAAGCCAGGCAAGGGAGTGTCTCCCTATAATCCTAGTGCAGGGGAGGCAAAGTCAGGAAGACCCCAGGGACTTGCTGGCCAGCTAGTCTAGCTGAATTGGCAAGTTCCAGATTCACTGAAAGACTCTCAAAAAGTAAGACATACAGAAACACAAAGAGACAAGTGTACCTGCATACACATGCACACACACAC
>NW_008372609.1:0-209 GCF_000622305.1 Nannospalax galili
CTCAAAACACACAGCATGGTGCCAGGCACACAGCAGACACTTGACCAAAACATGGAGACAGCTCTGAGAGCAAGTGGCCTGGATTGAGCCTTACGTGGGCCATCGCCCCTTCCTGGGAAATGTGGATGACAAGCATCCTAAAGGAAGGAAGGCTGGGTGCTCTGGGTCACCTCCCAGAGTTGGAGGCTTTGAGCTTCTTCACCCCATGA
>NW_008372610.1:0-209 GCF_000622305.1 Nannospalax galili
GAAAGGAAAGCGGGGTCAGAGGAGGTTCCCCTGGCCTCTACAGTCATGTTAGAATATTTCTTCCTTCACAACTATATTTTGCTAGGCTTTCTCATTATAATGGTGTAGATCCATAATTAATTACAATAACAACACACCGGAAACAAAGTTCATGTAAGTTTGCATAAATATGCTGGATAGATGCTATTTAGTCGTTTTGATTTGCAAAG
>NW_008372611.1:0-209 GCF_000622305.1 Nannospalax galili
CAAAATACCATTCTGACTGTGTGACGAAAGACTCCTGGGGGGTCCAGGCAAAAGGACAGTTGCAGACCTGATGCTGCTGTGGTTGGCCATACAGCAGGGTGAATCTTAGCAATTTCTCCCACTTCTCAGGCTTTTGTTTTATACTCTCTTCTGTCAGATGACTTGGTACAGCAGAGGTCAGGGCTTGTCTGTCCCTCCCTTAGCCTTAC
>NW_008372612.1:0-209 GCF_000622305.1 Nannospalax galili
ATATCTCAAACAATCTTAATCGTCTTTATATCCCGTCTCCACCGGAATCCTCCCTTAGCCATCCACCTCCCAAACTGGAAACCATATACTCTATCATCTGTGCTAAGGTCCACTGTGTTGTTAGTATATCCAGATGTTCTCCAGTAAAAGTCCATCCGTTGAGGTCTAGTCAGCCTATCTAGAGTCCCTTGTTTTAGGACGATCAGCCC
>NW_008372613.1:0-209 GCF_000622305.1 Nannospalax galili
GGGTGATTAAAATCCTCTACCATATACATCATATGAGGGAAGGTCTAAGAAAATCACTCACAGAGGCTGAAAGAAACCCATGAGATGGGCATGGTATCCACAGTGGTAATTTATGACACAATGGACTTGCTAATCTAACTTACATGCCTATGTACTGATGGTGAAACACAGATGGTACTCAGCAAGGCAGGGAGGGGCCATTGAAGGGG
>NW_008372614.1:0-209 GCF_000622305.1 Nannospalax galili
AAATTCTTTTATGAATGAGACTAAGAACCCTCTAGGGGACCCTCTTTCTCGCTGTTTCATTATGACTGGCTTTAGAACTTATCAGAACACTGTCTGGCTAGAGAGGAGACTTGGAAATCAGACAAGGGAATAAGAGGTTCCTAAGAATGGTTCAGAGCCTAAGACACACTCTGGGAACTGCTCCAAAGGTCAAGACTCCTCCCAGGTGT
>NW_008372615.1:0-209 GCF_000622305.1 Nannospalax galili
GTATTAATTTGACATTGGAGGGTGTAATATGAGTAATTTTCCTGCCAGTATAAACAAAGTGACAAGACCAAGGAATGAATTCCAGGCTGACTTGGTGAAAAGCAAAAAGCATATGCACTTAAATAACAGCCAACATTGAGGATTTCAGGCAAGCTTGGCCAAATGGTAATAGTGAATGTCAACATCACAATATAGTGCATCAACTAAGA
>NW_008372616.1:0-209 GCF_000622305.1 Nannospalax galili
ATTGGGCCTGTTTATGTTATTTTCCACTTGAGATAAACTACTGACAGAAACTACTTAATGAGGGAAGGTTTTGTTTTGCCCTGTGGTTCAAACTTCCAGTCAGTATTTTCATAGACTCTGTTAGATGTTGCCTGAGCTTGAGAAAGAGTCAGTCATATTGCAGCAGTGTCAAGAAACAAAAGAAAATGAATGCTTGTTCCAGCTTAGTT
>NW_008372617.1:0-209 GCF_000622305.1 Nannospalax galili
CAGGGGTCCTGGGTGTCTGGACCTCAACATATGAATTAGGAGGGGACACATGACGCAATGAGTTGCTGTTGCAGTAGCTGGGGGGGGGTAGTTAGATCAAAATTAGTTGGGGGTCACAAGGATAGAGATAGAGAGGAGGGAAACTGGGGTTGTTAGTTGCTAGGATGTGGGGAATCATGGTGGTCCCCAATCCTTCACATGGTCAGTGG
>NW_008372618.1:0-209 GCF_000622305.1 Nannospalax galili
AGACAGACCCTTTGCCCAGTGAACCTAAAGGAAGAAAGAACAAATCCAAATTAACAAAATCAAAGACAAAAGGGGAAATATTACAGCAGACACCAAAAAGATCCAGAATATTATGAAGGATTACTTTAAAAACCTATACTCTACTAAAATTGAAAATCTAAAAGAACGAATTTCTAAAATCATTGAAACCACCAAAGTTAAACCAAGAA
>NW_008372619.1:0-209 GCF_000622305.1 Nannospalax galili
CCCTGTGCTGCCTCCTGTCATTGCTGCTTCTGCCCAGTCCTGGACCCCAGGCCTGCTGAGGAGACAGTGTCAGCATGCTTTATTGCAGGATGGCACAAGCTTATATAGTGGTAGTGGTCTAATCACAGCACAGCAAGTAGGATACCTCATTAACATATCAGATTTAGTGTCCTATCACAGTACAGCAAGTAGGATACCTTATTAGCATA
>NW_008372620.1:0-209 GCF_000622305.1 Nannospalax galili
ATATTTAGGTTTTAGTGGTTGCATTCTATAATGTCTTGACCTTGGGGATGGTAGGCAATTCCTGTATTGTGTTGAATTCCCCAAAGTGAAAAGAAACCTTATAAAGTTTTACTCACAAAACGTGGTCCATTATCAGTTTTAATTCTTTGGGGCAGTCTCAACGTAGCAAAGCAGTGGAGAAAATGAGACTGAGCATGTTTAGACTTCTC
>NW_008372621.1:0-209 GCF_000622305.1 Nannospalax galili
GCATAGCCAGTGCTCTTAGCCTCCGAACCATCTCTCCAGCTCTTATCTAGACGTTAGAATATGTACCAAGAATGAGGAATAAAAACATTTTCCCAAAGAACATGACTTTAACTAATTGAGCTATTTGTTGCTGTACTGTTGAAACTCAACTCTCAGTGAGGCCTAGACAACTAAGATAAACTTGTTCTTTTCCAGGATCCCAGATAACA
>NW_008372622.1:0-209 GCF_000622305.1 Nannospalax galili
TTTGTTGCTGGACTAACCTAATGCTATCTCTAATCACTCCAGTATGGTTAGCATAGGAGCAACATTTTTCACCCAGTGCCATGTATATCCTCCTTGTTGCATAAAGACAAGATCTAACCCCCGACGGTTTTGTAACACCACCTTAGCTAATGAATCGAGGGAATAAGTCAAATTTTTAATTTGATATGCCATACCCTTTAAATCTAGAT
>NW_008372623.1:0-209 GCF_000622305.1 Nannospalax galili
AATGTATCCCTCAAGTCTAATCAGCAAAGCTTCGCATGCACCAGAGAGAGAGATGAACACAGAAGGCCACAATTGACAAAAGCGTAGAAGAGAAGACACTACAGAGTACATGTACCTGGATAGGACCCCTGTATTAAACCTCACCCACCTACAGAGTGCATGTCCCTGGATAGGACACCTGTATTAAACCTCACCCACCTAGGGCTCAG
>NW_008372624.1:0-209 GCF_000622305.1 Nannospalax galili
CCCAGTGCATGGATCCACACTGAAGGACACTGGGGGACCCAAATCTTGCTTTTTGGAGCATGAGTTCACTAAATTTGGTAGAGTACAGTTGGGTAAGTTATGAAGAGGGGAGTTTCTCTGAATGCCTTCAAAGTATATTGTATGAAAATTGCAATGTTGCATCAAAAAATACAAAAGAAAATGATAAATGTCATTAGCTATTAGGACAA
>NW_008372625.1:0-209 GCF_000622305.1 Nannospalax galili
TTAAAACTAGTAATCTCTGCACACAGAGAATACAATGCCATTCATTCCTTAGGGGCAGTTTCCATTACTTACAACATGGTGGATTTTAAATCTGGTGGATTTAAAATCTGGTGGATTTTAAATGCCACTGTGTAATAATCAGTTTACTTTGTGCAGCTGTGGTTTTAGCTTGATTGAGGAAGATAAAGGTAAATGTTGTATCGTAAGGG
>NW_008372626.1:0-209 GCF_000622305.1 Nannospalax galili
CCCCCCGCTCCCCAAATCTGAGCAGGTCTGGCATGCCCAGAGCAAGGCCAGAAGAGTCCCTGAGGACACTGTCTGTTCTACCTATGGTTCCTATGTTACCCACAGTACATGGACTTTAGCAGTTTTGTGGTCATGTTTTAGCATTCCTGATTTCCATGATCTTCCTTGATTATTTTACCTGGGAAGACCACCAAAGCCCTACTATGCAC
>NW_008372627.1:0-209 GCF_000622305.1 Nannospalax galili
AATGGAGCACTGTGATGTCACATTGGAATATTGCGTAGTCAAATTGTAACATTGTCACGACATATTGGAGCATTCTAATGTCACTTGTGGCCTTACTGTTGAGACATTCGAGCATTGTAATGGCACATTGGAGCATCGTGATTTCACAGTGGAGCATCGTGATGACAACCTGGAGCACTGTGATGACACAATTGAACATTGTGAAATCA
>NW_008372628.1:0-209 GCF_000622305.1 Nannospalax galili
TTCAGTTTCTTTTTTCATTTTAAAAGATCTAGATATTTTGAGGCCTGGAGAGTTGGCTCAGTGGTTAAGAGCACTGGCTTTCTTCCAGAGGACCGGGGTTTGATTCCCAGCACCCACATGGCAGCTAACAACCACCTCTAACTCTACTTCCAGGGGATCTGACGCCCTCTTCTGATTTTCATAGGCATTGCATGACACGAGTGCACTTA
>NW_008372629.1:0-209 GCF_000622305.1 Nannospalax galili
AGTGCTCAGCCATAAATGAAACACTTATATCACCCATTTTAAGGCCTAAGGATCATCTTGGAAGAGGGGGTAGAAAGACTGTAATAACTGGAATATAGAAAGGAGTGCTTTGAACTCCATATTTTAGATAAGGCATGGCAGTTATAGCTATGAGCACACAAAGGCTGTGGTCACTGCACGTGATCTGCACAAAGAAAGACAGAGGTATA
>NW_008372630.1:0-209 GCF_000622305.1 Nannospalax galili
TGGTTTGCTTAAAAGCCATATCTCTAGAAAGTGACACACTAAATCAGATCTTGGACCACAGCTGGCAGAGGAGTAATAAGGGCTCTTGAGGCAGTGTCCTCCCGGACTGGCAGTCATTTGCTGCTCTTATCATTGTTTCCCAACTAAGCGCCCACCCCTAGCCTGCTTTCCTGGGACTCAGGTGCCTGTCCTCTGACTGTTCTAACCCA
>NW_008372631.1:0-209 GCF_000622305.1 Nannospalax galili
AAAGAGATGTATCCTTGCTGTGGAAATTGTTACTGAATATATTAAAGCTGTGATGAAATGCTTCTTGCTCCATTCTCTGTATTTTGTAACTCTCTGCTTCCTGTGCCTGCTTAAAGATATGAACTCTCAGGTTAACCTGTCCCTGCTGCCCCCTGCCATGCCTCCTCTCCATGATGGACTCTTGTTCCTCTAGAACCACAAGCCCAATA
>NW_008372632.1:0-209 GCF_000622305.1 Nannospalax galili
CCTGAGTCCTCAAGTCAGACAAGGACCATCATCAAACATCAGGCTTCCTAGGTTGTTGAAACACTTTTAGGAGGCAAGGGGAGTATTAACCAGTGAGACCACACAGTATGCCTGTGTAATGCTGGAAGCTACTGCAACAGCTACTGGAAATGGCAGCATAGTGGTGCCTAACGAGGGAGGTCAGTTTGTCTTAGGCTCCATCAGCCTTT
>NW_008372633.1:0-209 GCF_000622305.1 Nannospalax galili
TGTATTGCTTGTATGTATGTAAGTGCACCCATGTCATGCAATGCCTGTGGAAGACAGAAGGTACCGGTGCCCTGGAACTATATTAGCCTTTCTTAAATTTTTTCCTTAGATACATACACACCACAAAATGCATTTGTTTGGCCTGGTGTGGTGGTGCACAGGCAGATCTCTGTAAGTTCGAGGCCAGCCTGGTCTACATAGTGAGTTCC
>NW_008372634.1:0-209 GCF_000622305.1 Nannospalax galili
ACTTCACAGTCCTCCAATTGACATCACAATTATTCAGTGTTCCAACACTATAGCTTCATGTGCCATCATACTGCTCTACGGTGCCAATCAAAATTTTACAATATGAGTTCACAGTGTTCCATTGTAATATCACAGTGATCCTGTGTGACATCAAAATCCTCAAATGTGACATCACAGTGCTCCAATGTGCCATCACAATGTTCCAATAT
>NW_008372635.1:0-209 GCF_000622305.1 Nannospalax galili
TTTGTGAGGGAATTGAAGGGGCTTGTTGTTCTTTGGGAACTCTGCAGAGGGGTAACCCAGGTCTAGACATCACAAGGCCACTGCCCTCTCCCTACACTAATGTCAATGTGTAATTATTCATTTCTTTTTACAAACTTTTTTACGTGTACGAGTGTTTTCTTGCATTTCTGTAAGTGCACCCATGCCTACAGTACCCTGGGAGGCCAGGA
>NW_008372636.1:0-209 GCF_000622305.1 Nannospalax galili
GTATGCTCTTGCATGCTATAAATTTCACCAGTGGGACTCTTAAGTTCTACACTCTACAAGATGTGGAGAAAGAGTGAACTGTTAAGTTCAACTTTGTTAAGACTCGTGTTGTTATGG
The DNA here is from genome assembly GCF_000622305.1 of Nannospalax galili. Taxonomy (NCBI): domain Eukaryota; kingdom Metazoa; phylum Chordata; class Mammalia; order Rodentia; family Spalacidae; genus Nannospalax; species Nannospalax galili. The sequence continues at coordinate 118 of NW_008372636.1, forward strand.
TGATTTTTCCCTCATTGGCCTTTGCTAACTACTCCTATAAATTTTTGAATTTTGATGACTTTTTCTAGTAAATTGGTATGAAGTGTTTTCTA
>NW_008372637.1:0-209 GCF_000622305.1 Nannospalax galili
GAGAAATAGTCACAGGCTGGTGAAATGAGAATCCAGAATGAAAAGCTAGCCACTTTTTATCTGAGTGGGGATCCTGCATCTTCATGTGAGCAGGGTTCCAAAGCCAGGCTAGAAATAATCACTCTAGGGCCAACTACATGGACAGATAAGAACGGGTAGAGGCTGACTTCACCCGGGTACAAGGAGGAGGCACATTTAGACCCTTCTTC
>NW_008372638.1:0-209 GCF_000622305.1 Nannospalax galili
GAAAAATAAAGTCCCTTTGCTTCATCTGAGAAGGCCACCCCCACCCTGAATCCAGCTTCAACTGACATCTGTCACTGTAGGTTCCTCTGTTCTTAAACATCCTTTTTGAACTAAGGATCTCAGCCTGTCTGGGAGCTGGCAGGGAGGGGTCTGGACAATGGTCCCCAGGTTGGGCTCCTTTTCCCCTTCCCATCATTGCCCTCCCCACA
>NW_008372639.1:0-209 GCF_000622305.1 Nannospalax galili
CCTACCTCAGAATTTAGGCATAAGATTGCTCAAGAAAATATATCACGTATCACACATGGGCACCCGAATGATGTAAGACTTACTAAGATTGGCCAAAGCTAAAATTCAGGGAGGAAATCAAGCCTTTGAAAAAATTGTTAGGCATTGTCATGGCTGCTAATTAACCAACTCAGCTCTGTCCCATGCTAACCCAGGATCCCGGAGCAGAG
>NW_008372640.1:0-209 GCF_000622305.1 Nannospalax galili
TGTTCCTCCAGTACTGCTGACTGAAATGTATCCAAGTAAAGGTATTTTTTTCTTCAAAATTCAGCCCTCCAAGAAAGAAAAACAAGGACTGTTTCAATAATCTTGACAGAATCCAAAAAAACCTCATTTTTAACAAAATATTTCCGAACAGCCCTGAATCCTGAAGGAAGAGGGCAATTTACTGGTTGCCTGTCCTTAATAGAGAACAA
>NW_008372641.1:0-209 GCF_000622305.1 Nannospalax galili
TTTGACAACACTATCGCTCCATATGCCATCGCAATGCTCTATACTGCAATCACAATGTTACCTTTGACATCGCAATGTTCCATTGTGACCAAACAGTGCTCCATGGTGCCAACACAATGTTACAATATGACTTCAAAACGTTCCAATGTGACATAAATATGCTTCAGTATGCATCACAACACTCCATTGTGACATCACAGTGCACAGTG
>NW_008372642.1:0-209 GCF_000622305.1 Nannospalax galili
ATTTGTTCTTTATTTTCAAGTTTATGCACTACTTCATATAGGAACTATCTGGAGTATAGAGAGCACAAAATATAAGTCCATTTGTGAAATGCTGTGCACATCTCTGATCGTCTGTTGTGTGAAGGCTATGAGGCTACTGTCTGTGTCTTTATTCTGAGGATGGTCACAGACATGTAGAGGCAGTACTCATATAAATTCTTACACTAGGG
>NW_008372643.1:0-209 GCF_000622305.1 Nannospalax galili
TGGGACTCACTAATTCAGATAGGCTGCCTGGCCAAAGAACTCCATAGATCTGCCTGTTTCTGCCTGCACACTAGTGGGATTACAGATGCACACTTTCTTGCCCAGCTTTTAAAAACTACTTTATTATTTTTATTTTATGTGCATAAATGTATTTCCTTCATGTTTGTAAGTGCACCTGCTTTGTGCAATGCCCCAGAGGTCAGATGAGG
>NW_008372644.1:0-209 GCF_000622305.1 Nannospalax galili
TGCAGATGGTCGTGTCACCTGCCCCCACTGACGTGCACATGGTCGTGTCACTTGGCCCTCTGACGTGCACATGGTCGTGTCACCTGCCACCTCTGAAAGGCAGATAGTCGTGTCTCCTGCCCTCTCTACAGTGCATATGGTCATGTCACATGCTCACTTTGACGTGCACATGGTCCTGTCACCTGCCATCTTTGACGTGCACATGGTTG
>NW_008372645.1:0-209 GCF_000622305.1 Nannospalax galili
CAGATGGTCGTGTCACCTTCCCCCTTAGTCTTTCACATGGTCGTGTCACCGCATCTCTTTGAAGTGCTCATGATCGTGTCACCTGCCCTCCCTGCCTTAAAGATGTTCATGTCACCTGCCCCCTGTGACGTGCACATGTTCTTGTCACCTGCCCACTGTTACGTGCAGATGGTCGTGTCACCTACCCCCTCTAACGTCCACATGATCGT
>NW_008372646.1:0-209 GCF_000622305.1 Nannospalax galili
CCCTCTCACGTGCAGATTGTCTTGTCACCTGACACATCTGCCGTAAAGATGGTCTTGTCGACTGCCACCTCTGACGTGCAGATAGTCGTGTCACGTGCCCCTTCTGACGTACAGATGGTCGTGTCAGCTGCGCTCTCTGATTTGCGCATGGTCCTGTCACATGCCCACACTAACGTGCAGATTGTAGTGTCACCTGCCCCCCCGAAGTG
>NW_008372647.1:0-209 GCF_000622305.1 Nannospalax galili
ACCTCCCATGCTCATGGATTGAAAGAATTAATAATGTGAAAATGACCATCCAACCAAAAGCCATGTATATATTCAATGCAATGCCAATCAAAATCCCAATGAAATTATTTACAGAATTGGAAAGAAAACCATCCTAAGATTCTTATGGAAGCACAAAAGATCTCAGATAGTCAAAGCAACCGTGAGCACTAAGAACAATGCTGGGGGGG
>NW_008372648.1:0-209 GCF_000622305.1 Nannospalax galili
CTTTTTCTAAGGCTGATTGAGTCAAATTTGTGTTCCCTAAATGGTCTTGTGTCGGGGTGTGTCCCTTGGAGGTTGGTCAACCAACCAAGCCTTACACTCTTAAAGAAAGCTGACTCTCCCTCTCCCGGTAGGTATCAATTACCAATAGATCTTCAGCCAGGGATGTGTTTTATGTCTACCTCCTCCACCAATGAGTTTTTGTCTGGCTT
>NW_008372649.1:0-209 GCF_000622305.1 Nannospalax galili
GCTTTTAGCTCAGGAGTAAACCTTTGACCTGGCCTCATCTCTTAGCTAATGAGAGCTGAGTTATTTGTTCAGGACAGGGAGACAAGCTGTTGATCAAGACACTTTTCCACAGAGCAAGAAGCCTGCACTTTTGACCTGATCACTTTCTCCTGCTGGTATTCTGTAAGACAGGGATTATCAGAGCTACTGTTTTCAGTGCCCCTCCCTTT
>NW_008372650.1:0-209 GCF_000622305.1 Nannospalax galili
TGGGTGCTGGGATTCGAACCCTGGCCTTCTGTAAGAACAGTGTTCTTAATCGCTGAGCCATCTCTCCAGCACCCCTCCAAGTCTTTTTATTTCCTGAAATCTTTAACAGTTTCAACACTATACAAAATTCCAAGTCCAAAATATCTTCTGAGACTTGAGGCAACTCTTAACTATAAACCCTGTAAACTAGAAAAGTACAGACTTCCAAT
>NW_008372651.1:0-209 GCF_000622305.1 Nannospalax galili
AAAAAAGATATTAACAACTGGATATAGAAATATTAACAGATTTATGATAGTATAAAGTTAAACTAGGCAATCTTCAACACCGAATACTGTGATTTATAAAATATGAAGTAAGTAACTCAAATTACCACAAGGTTTCCTTACTCGCCAAAATCAAATACTGAGTAGGAAGTGGACTGTAGATCTTTAATTGCTTTAATGAAAGTGAAAGC
>NW_008372652.1:0-209 GCF_000622305.1 Nannospalax galili
TAAGAGGGCCAGGTGACACTACCAACTGCCCGTGGATGGAGCAGGTGACACAACCTTCTTTATGGCAGAGAGGGAAGGTGGCACAACCATATGAACGTCAAAGATGGCAGGTAACCACACCATGTGTACATCAAAGAGAGAAGGTGACATAACAGTGTGCATGTCAGAGAGGGCAGTTGAAACGACCATGGGCACATCAGAGAGGGCAG
>NW_008372653.1:0-209 GCF_000622305.1 Nannospalax galili
AATCCTGCTTAAAATCTGGTCAACACCATTTACCTGAAATTCTTCTCCTTTATGTATTTGTATGATCCATAGATATGGCCTTTTCATGGTATCCCTCATCTCCTGCATAGTCCATTCCTGTTTTTTTTTTTTTTTAATTTTCCATACGCTTTGCTTGCGTGGTCTAATTCTTCAACTTTATCCTCCAGTGTTGATATTTTGTTTTCCAT
>NW_008372654.1:0-209 GCF_000622305.1 Nannospalax galili
GGGGCTAACAATCAAGAAATGCCACTGTCAGTCAACTGACAGTGGAAGAAAATGGCCATGGCATAGTCAGTGTGTGTCTTAATTCTCTGCATCGATGCTGCTCTGTGGAGAAAGAGCATTAACAAGACACAGACAGAAACAAAATTGAAGGAAAGATGCTAAAAATCATGCTGAGTTGACTATTTGGAGAAGGATGGATCCCTTCTTTA
>NW_008372655.1:0-209 GCF_000622305.1 Nannospalax galili
CAGCACCACGGCGGACAGAAGAGGGCATCAGATCCCCTGGAACTCAAGTTATAGACAGTTATTAACACTGTGTGGGTGCTGGGAACCAAACCCGGTCCTCTGCAAGAGCTGCCAGTGTTCATAGCTGCCGAACCATCTCTCCAGTCCTCTGCTTCAGATTTAACATGGCATGTCAATTGTTTCATTTTAAAAACTGGATCACCTAACAG
>NW_008372656.1:0-209 GCF_000622305.1 Nannospalax galili
GATACAATTACTGTCATCATCTTATGAATATAGCAAATTCATGATATTTTTCCCATCTGGATCCTAGTTCTCATCATAGACTTCTTTCCAGATGGAACTATAATTCTTAGTATAAAAAATCCAGTCTTTGCTTTCTACTATGTCCAAATGTATAAAGAGCCAAGTTTCTTATTTTTAAAATGCTATAAATACTTTATAAATGCTATAAA
>NW_008372657.1:0-209 GCF_000622305.1 Nannospalax galili
CGAGACCTGTCTCTGCTCCCAGCACCAAAATCTGACCGCAAAGTGTCCTGGCCCACTGCGACCACGTGACCTAAGGCCTAAGGTTGTGTCCACACTATTCCCCACCTCGAGGTTCCCTCCCAGACTCGCCTCCCATCCATTCTGTACCAACCTCTCTCCGTGGTTCCTATGACTTTCTTGAAGTTTCGCATGCTTCCTAGACCCGGTGT
>NW_008372658.1:0-209 GCF_000622305.1 Nannospalax galili
CTCCAGCTGGGCCACGCTGGCACTCAGGCAGTCCTGGCAGTGCAGCAGGTACTCGATGATGAGCTGTGCCAGCCGCAGCACCTTGAGCAGCACAGGGTCCACGGGTTGCCCACAGCGGCTGCATGACTCTTGGTCCAAATTACAGAAGGTCACGCCGGCAATGTTTTCCTGCAGAGTGGCCACGTCCAGCTCCCGGGCCACACGGTCCA
>NW_008372659.1:0-209 GCF_000622305.1 Nannospalax galili
CTATTCTTTACTGTATTTATATTAAAACACACCTCTCTAATATGTCCCTTAAATAGTGTAATCAACTGATTTTGTTTTTTATTATCTTATTATTATTATCGATTTTTATTTGTTTCTTTTCCATCTCTTTTCTCTTTTTCTTCTTTTTATTTTATTTTTGAGGTAGGGTCTCCCTGTAGGCCTCAGCTGACCTGGAACTTATTGTGTAG
>NW_008372660.1:0-209 GCF_000622305.1 Nannospalax galili
AGAAAACTTTGAGTTACATCTTAATTAAATTAAGAAAGCTATTACTAAAATGGAAACTTTTAAAATTCAGTATAAATTTATTTCTACAACTCAATATATAAATATTAAATGTACAATGAATTTACACAAAATATGAATAAAGTCATATAATTCATAATGTACTTGATATAATGTTTTTATTATCCCAGAAGGCTTTGCCTTATTATTTC
>NW_008372661.1:0-209 GCF_000622305.1 Nannospalax galili
TCCTACACCCTTATTTTAATGCAATTGCAGACCTTATTATTTCAGGCCCCAAGGAAAGCCACACCTACTTTGGGATCGAGCTCTCCCATATCGTTCTGCCTTATACCAAGGAACAGATAGATTGGCTGCTTCAAAACTTGGATGCTTGGCTGATTGCCTGCGCCAGTTTTTCAGGTTCCATAGATAATCATTACCCACCTGATAGGCTC
>NW_008372662.1:0-210 GCF_000622305.1 Nannospalax galili
GGGAACCCTGGAAGGCAGAGTCTAGACTCAGTGTTCCTAAGACACCCTCTGTTTGACTGGCCTTCCTTGGAGATACGCTAACTCGCAGGGGCACCTTTGTCTGCTGAGGGGACATCAGGCAATACTTCTGATAAAGCTTTTTGAATTCTTCTTTAATTTCATTCATAGCGACTCCTTCCGCAGTCCCAAGGGCCCATCTGTTGTGCTGAA
>NW_008372663.1:0-209 GCF_000622305.1 Nannospalax galili
GGGAACCCTGGAAGGCAGAGTCTAGACTCAGTGTTCCTAAGACACCCTCTGCTTGACTGGCCTTCCTTGGAGATACGCTAACTCGCAGGGGCGCCTTCGTCTGCTGAGGGGACATCAGGCAATACTTCTGATAAAGCTTTTTGAACTCTTCTTTAATCTCATCATAGCGACTCCTTCCGCAGTCCCAAGGGCCCATCTGTTGTGCTGAA
>NW_008372664.1:0-209 GCF_000622305.1 Nannospalax galili
GCAGAAGACATAGGAAGTGAGTTAAAAAGTGGGAAATCAGACAAGATTCTTAGGGAAGAGGAAGCACCGGCAGCCAGCCACGTCTGAGAACCAGCCACAGTATCTCGGTCATGGATTCAAGTGATATTGATATTTCTACTACTCAAGTGATAAACTCGACAAAGAGGATAAAAGGGGATGGAGGGAACACATGACTGAGAGAGGTATGA
>NW_008372665.1:0-209 GCF_000622305.1 Nannospalax galili
AAGTAAGAGTGTAAGAAGGTATTCTACAAACATGAAGGATGGAACTCAACTGGGACAGACTCAACCAAAGGGAGGTCACTGAGCAGCACAGCATCCAGAGGACCACCACTCTCATGACCAGATTGCACTACAGGACCATTTCAGCACCTGCCTTCCATGTTTCTGTTAGTGTCCCACAAGCCTCCACCACTCAGTGCAGACTGACCCGT
>NW_008372666.1:0-209 GCF_000622305.1 Nannospalax galili
TTTTATGTTTCTTCCACAAATAGAACCCATTTTTAAAATTTGTTGATTTTTGTGTGTGTATTTCTTTCAGAACATCCCAAACAATCTTATTCCTCTGTATACCCACTTCCCAAATGGCACCCTCCCATAGTCTCCCCCCATATACTCTGTGTGTTGTTGGCATGCCCAGCCATTCTCCAGTGCTTGTCCATCTGCTTAAAAAAAAAAAA
>NW_008372667.1:0-209 GCF_000622305.1 Nannospalax galili
CCATTGTAACATTACAATGCTCCAATGTGCCAACACTATCTCCCCATGTGGTGTTATATGGCTCCAACGTGCCATCAAAAGTAACAATATGATTTCACAATGTGACATCACAATCCTGCAATGTGCAAACACTATCGCCCCATGTGCCATTCTATACTTCCAATTCGCCATCACACTGTTAAAATATGACTTCACAATGCTCCATTGTG
>NW_008372668.1:0-209 GCF_000622305.1 Nannospalax galili
ATTTTATTTATTATTTTTGTTTTATGTGTATGCATGTATTGCCTGCATGGTTGTGAGTGCACCCATGTTGTGCAATGCCCGCGGAGGACAGAAGAGGCCGTCGGATCCCCTGTAAATGGAATTATGGTTAGCTTCCATGTGGGTGCTGGGATTCCAATTCAGGTCTTCTGCAAGAACAATCAGTGTTCTTAACCACTGAGCCATCTCTC
>NW_008372669.1:0-209 GCF_000622305.1 Nannospalax galili
AGTCATTACATCGTAACTTTAAGTTCAATTCTCCTGCCTTGTTGTTGCCTCTCCCCATTTTAGCACAAGTATTGCAATGCATCCTTGGGTTCTTTAGATGCTTAAGTGTCATCTTGTACTGGGTGGTGCATAGTCCTACAAGCATACATTTACTTAGAAAAGACATTAGTTGCATTTCTCCTATGTTATATATGAAAAAAACTAGGACA
>NW_008372670.1:0-209 GCF_000622305.1 Nannospalax galili
TGATAAAGGAGTTGAGGCCATTGATATTTAGTGTTATTATTGAAGGATGTGTATTGCACACTGTAATTTTAATTTCTTTTGTGTTTGTAGCCTCCTGTTTTTCCGTTATTATACCTTTCTTTGTTCTTTTCTCTGTAGCTTCTTGGGTGTACTTATTCCTTTCTTCAGCCATTTGTATTATTTCAAATATTCTCTCTTAAGCTGGTTTG
>NW_008372671.1:0-209 GCF_000622305.1 Nannospalax galili
ACTTAGGGGCAGGCCTCTCTGTGCTCACCAAGATTTCAAATGCAGTGAGAATTCACCAGAACCATGCGTTTGAAAGCACCTGGCTGGACTGGGAAGAAGGAGCCAGTGTTGTGGGCGGCCAAAAGGAAAGGGTCTATGTGAGTTACCATGGTGTTCCGTTACTGCCAGGGCACCTGGTCTGTAAACAGGGCAAGTGTGGTGGGCATCCT
>NW_008372672.1:0-209 GCF_000622305.1 Nannospalax galili
CCTCCAACACTCTATCCCACCTGCTTTGGATAATGCTCGCTGCTGTTAGGAGGGAAGCTGAAACCAGCTGGACATGTCGTCGTTTTCCTCTATGGAAGGCATGTTTTTAAAGAAAAGAAAAACTCCTGGGAAAAGTGTTAACTGGTTTGAGCTATTTATGTTACAAGAACTGAAGGAGATGAGCAATTTGCACTATGGACACTTTTTAA
>NW_008372673.1:0-209 GCF_000622305.1 Nannospalax galili
GGGGTTAAGAAGTGTCTCATCACTTCTGTAATGAAGGTAGTCAAAGGCTACCCACAAAGGTAAGCTCCCTAAAGCAGCCCACAAACTCAGTGAAATTAGAAGATGTTTCCTGAATCCCTTGCCATGACTCTTGCTCAAAACCCATATTGGCCTTTTTTACATGCCTTTAACTCCCAAGTCAAGGCTCTGTGACTTCAACCTTGATGCTC
>NW_008372674.1:0-209 GCF_000622305.1 Nannospalax galili
ATTACTTTTATGTGTATGAGTGTATTGTCTGCATGTGTGTAAGTGCATTGGTATCATGCGATGCCCCCGTGGAAGTCAGAAGAGGACGTCAGATCCCTTGAAACTGAAGTTACAGACCGGTTGTTAGCCACCATGAGAGTGCTGGGACTCGAACATGAATCCTCTGCAAGAGCAGTCAGTGCTCTTAACCACTGAGTCATCTCTCCAGC
>NW_008372675.1:0-209 GCF_000622305.1 Nannospalax galili
AGAAAACAGAATGTCAAACAAATACAGTAAAATATTCGAAGTTATCCAAGTTGCGGGGTGGTGATTTTTGTTCTCATTAAAACTACATTTTTTAACTTATTTGTGTGTATGTGCATGTATGTGTGTGTGTGTGGTGTACCACAGTGTGCATGGGCCCCGAGATCAAACTCAAATTGTCAGGCTTGGCAGCATATACCTTTACCTGCTGA
>NW_008372676.1:0-209 GCF_000622305.1 Nannospalax galili
ATGTAACTGTGGCTGGCTGACTATGTAATCAGGGGTCCTCTTGAGAAGTTTGTGCTCCCCTTATGGCCTCCTTCTTCCTGGCACCATTTCCTCTGGTTTATCCCGAGAGACAGAGGGTTTATGATCCCTTCTTGGGACCATTTGCTCAAGGAGACAGCCTTCTTGGGAAACAGGCTGTCTCATCAAACAGTCCTCTTTGGAAGGAGGGA
>NW_008372677.1:0-209 GCF_000622305.1 Nannospalax galili
GAAATTCAACAACCTAGATATTCATCAACTAATGAATGCATATGAAAATGTAGAAAATGCACACAATGGAACATTACTCAGCTCTAATTAAAATCTAAATCATGATATGTTCAGCTAAATAAATAGAACTGGAAAAACTATACAGAGTAAGGCAAATGAGGCACAGAAAGACCAATGATACATGATTTCTTTCTAATTTGAATAGTAGT
>NW_008372678.1:0-209 GCF_000622305.1 Nannospalax galili
TGTAATAGTCACATTCATTGAAGTTTCCCAGACAGTAAAACAGCTTGATAATGTTGAAAGCTTGACTTTTACCCAAGGACAACAAAGGTTAGGGTGCTAAAGATGGAAATGCTCTCCCAGTTTTGCCTTACAAAGAAAGTCAGAGGAGTTTCTGTGAAAATGATTTGCTGCCCTCATGCAGTCATCGATCAGTTCTCTCATTATTTGGA
>NW_008372679.1:0-209 GCF_000622305.1 Nannospalax galili
AAGCTGGGTGTGGTGGTGCACACCTTTAATCCCAGCACTTGGGAGGCAGAGAAGAGGAGATCTGGAAATGGAAAAATCCAAAACTCACAAGATGGTTTGTGCCTTTAACTGTTTTTTGTTGGGTTAGGAATTTTGGATTGGTCATCTTGAACAAAGAAGAGAGGATCAAGAGGATAGAACTCCAAGCTGAGGTATGTCCAGGACTGGCT
>NW_008372680.1:0-209 GCF_000622305.1 Nannospalax galili
AAGTGAGAAATTTACAAAACATTTGTACCAAGGATCAGAGGAGAATAACATAAAGAACATATGATAAAGTTCATTTATAATAACATATAACCAGAAAAATAAACTCCTTAATCCCATGTTAATGTATTTGTAGGAAAATGTTTCTAACTAATTACAGTGGTTATTTCTGCAGAAGGACTTGCAGGTGATTGTGTAATTCATTAAACTCT
>NW_008372681.1:0-209 GCF_000622305.1 Nannospalax galili
AAATCTTTCATTAATAATCCCATCATTATTATAAACCCTAGGGATTCCTTTTGTCTTCTCCTATTATTTTGTGAAAGATGAAACTCAACTAAGTCTGAATGGTTTTATTTAGAACAATTGAAGTAAAGTTAGGGCCTCTATTCTTGGACTTTTTAGCCTGAAGATTCTTTACACTGGTGTGTGTGTGTGTGTGTGTGTGTGTGTGTGTG
>NW_008372682.1:0-209 GCF_000622305.1 Nannospalax galili
CCTGAAGACAAAAGCAATCTGGCCACTCCAATACAAAATAAAAAGAGAGAACTGGAAGCTTAGAGGAACCAGGTTTTCATGCCCAAAAAGTCAACCACAAAGATACATAAAGTTTACAAAAAGAAGCAAACCTGAACTTGAAGGCTTGAGTCTCACAAAAGAATCAGAAACTACAAAAGACATTCACATGTCAAAATCACAGAGAAAAA
>NW_008372683.1:0-209 GCF_000622305.1 Nannospalax galili
AAGTGAGAAATTTACAAAACATTTGTACCAAGGATCAGAGGAGAATAACATGAAGAACATATGATAAAGTTCATTTATAATAACATATAACCAGAAATGTAAACTCCTTAATCCCATGTTAATATATTTGTAGGAAAATGTTTCTAACTAATTACAGCGGTTATTTCTGCAGAAGGACTTGCAGGTGATTGTGTAATTCATTAAACTCT
>NW_008372684.1:0-209 GCF_000622305.1 Nannospalax galili
GGAAGAGCAGAGGTGGAGGGCTCAGGAAATGGCCACCCATGGGGAGAGAGGTAGGCAGAAGGGAAGCCCTATTTGCATTGGAGTCTTTTACTCCTGCTCCTCCTGCCTGACTCAAACATGAGCATCTCTACTAGCACTCCCTATAGGGTTCCATGGTATTCCCTCCTCTCTCAGAAGCTCTTGCAATTTTTCTTACCTTCTTTAGGGTT
>NW_008372685.1:0-209 GCF_000622305.1 Nannospalax galili
TTTATACCATCATAACATTAGCCATTGTTACGTTCATTGAAAGCAAGGCTACTGATTAAAACAATGCTACAAAATACGTTGAATGTATATCATTGCATATAGGTCTATCTCTAATATTTATTTGTCCGAAGAAGCAGTACAAATCAAGCACAACTTATCATATGCTCAAAGACTTAAGTTTATTAAACTAACAGGCTCTTAATAACATA
>NW_008372686.1:0-209 GCF_000622305.1 Nannospalax galili
CTGTCCTCCCTAGCAGAAGTGGTATTGCAAAATCGATGGGGATTAGACCTGCAATGGGGGGGGGGTAGCCCTGGGAGAGGAATGCTGTTTTTATGTCAATCATTCAGGGGTAAAGATACTATGGCTAAGGTAAGAGGATTAGCTAAGAGAAAAAGAGTGAGAGGCTCAACAGGGATGGTTCGAGTCTTGGTTCAATGCATCTCCCTGGC
>NW_008372687.1:0-209 GCF_000622305.1 Nannospalax galili
AACTCTTACTAATTTTAATCAGTTGTTACTTTCCTTCCCTCCACATGCATACAAGCACCTGCCAACCATCGAGGACCCTGTTGAGATGCATGAAGAAGGAACTGCTGCTGTCTGACCACACAACCCTGTCCAGCAGGAAATAGCAAGATGACAACGGTGCCCCCTATTCTATAACACAAAAGCTGGAATGTTAAGGTTCAGATAGCCCT
>NW_008372688.1:0-209 GCF_000622305.1 Nannospalax galili
TGACATATGAAGTAATGGGTTTCATTATAGCCATTTCATACATTCTTTTTTGTTGTTTTGTTTTTAAAGGATATTAAACAGTATTGATTGACTGATTAATTGTGTGTGTTTGTGTGTGTGTGTGTGTGTTGCACACACCCCAGTACACAGTTAGTAGCCAGAGGACAACTTGAGGGAGTCAGCACTGTCTTTCTACCATGTGGGTTGTG
>NW_008372689.1:0-209 GCF_000622305.1 Nannospalax galili
ATTTTCAGTTGGAGGTCACTGGTGCTGTATGGATTTGCTGGAGAAATCCAATTGAAAGTCACAAAGTCAAAATAAACAAGGGCTATGCTACTGGCCCCTGTAGGTGAAAAGCTCAGGATGGCCCTCAACTTTTTCCAGGTCTCAAAGCTTGTCATTACAACTAGTCTCCCTCTGTCCCCTGGGCAGGCATTCTGCATTGTTGGCTTTTT
>NW_008372690.1:0-209 GCF_000622305.1 Nannospalax galili
TCTAGCCTAGCCCTATCACTAAACCTAGGTCTATACCTAGCCCTACCCATAGCCTTAATCCTAGCAATAATCAGCCCTAAACCCAGTCCTAATCGTAGCTCAACATTAACTCTAATCCTAAACGTAAACCTAACCCCAGCCCTAGCTCTAGCCCAAACAACAGCCCTAACTGTAGTACCAAACTGAACCCTAAGCCTAAACCCTAACTC
>NW_008372691.1:0-209 GCF_000622305.1 Nannospalax galili
AAGCACACTTTTATACAGCATGTGTATGTGTATATGTGTGTATATACTACATTGAGCATATTCCCGGGTATCCTCTCTATGGGGGTTTTCACACCCTCCACCACTAGTTAGTCTCTTTATTCCCTAGACAGCTTTGCTTCTGCTTTCATAACGTGTACAAACACATCATTTTATGTGTCTATATAAAATCTAGAAACCACAAATGAGAG
>NW_008372692.1:0-209 GCF_000622305.1 Nannospalax galili
CATCCAAGCACTAGTTATTCCTACTAAAAACACCCCTTTGGGAGTGCTCTGTCAGACCCAGGGCCCCCTGATATGGGTCCACTCTTCATGGAGTACAGAAAATAGGGAAAGACAATGACCCTGCTATAAGGGCCCCAATTTTGTTCCCACCAGCAATTAAGCATTGGGGGGCATTCACTCAACCCACTCCTGCCCCCATGGTGAGATGG
>NW_008372693.1:0-209 GCF_000622305.1 Nannospalax galili
TTAAAGTCTGCATGTTAAATTGAAAGTATGTAGTGTGTTAAGATAAACTCAAACCCTTGATGCTTACAGTTCCCATACTTAATTTGAAACCAAACTAGTAGTATTATTCATATTCCTTGTGATTGAAAATGTTGGCAATTAAAAGTAGCACTTAATATATTTTTCTTTTTTATTATAAATTCTTTTTTAAATTTTCTTTTAACTTTTTA
>NW_008372694.1:0-209 GCF_000622305.1 Nannospalax galili
CACAGCTTCTGTCTACAAACTTGTTGGTGGGTGTGGGTCTCGCTGCTGGGTAGATCTCTGGCTCTCCATGGCTGCAGGGCGCTGGCAGCTCTGCAGATTGGTGGGTCCACGACAGTGGTGAGTGCAGGCTCTGCGCCAAGGCATGCTGCCGGGCGGGCTCTGCGGGCTGCAGGCTGCTGGGTGGGCTGCGCCAAGCTGCAGGTGGCTCT
>NW_008372695.1:0-209 GCF_000622305.1 Nannospalax galili
CAACTATGACAAGCATATAAAAATGAAAAAAAGTATGTTTCTTAGGACAAATAGTTTAGAAACATGCCATAAAGAGTCTATCAATAAGACTAATGATAAGATTTCCTCAAGATTTGAAGAGATGATTGAAAACATCTCGAAACAGCAGCGTGATTATAATCAGAACGATTTCCATGAAATCCTGAGGATAATAGAAAAAGAAGTAAAAT
>NW_008372696.1:0-209 GCF_000622305.1 Nannospalax galili
AGGGCAGGTGACATGACCATGTGCACGTCAGAGAGGTCAGGTGACACGACCGAGTGCACGTCAAAGATGGCAGGTGACACGACCATTTTTATGGCAGAGAAGGCAGGTGTCACGACCGTGTGCACGTCAAAGATGGCAGGTGACACGACCATATTCAAGTCAGATGGACAGATGTCACGAATATCTGCTCATCAGAGGGGTCAGGTGAC
>NW_008372697.1:0-209 GCF_000622305.1 Nannospalax galili
ACCTAGCCATATTAGTCCATTTCCTGTTGCTATAATAAAATACTTGAGGCTGGGCACTATATTAAAGATTATTTAGCTGACAGTTCTGGAGGTTCAAGAGCATACACTAGCTTCTAGTGAGCTCTGATGAGGGGCTTCTTGGTTAAACCGCATCATGGATGACATCACAGTTGGAACACAAGGCAGAAGGCCAGAGAAGGAGTCAAGTT
>NW_008372698.1:0-209 GCF_000622305.1 Nannospalax galili
ATATTGTAAAATTGTGATGGCACCCTAGAGCATTGTGATGGCACATGAAGCAATAGTTTGGAACAGCGAAGCATGGTGATGTTACATTGGAGGATGGTGACGTCACATTGGAGCATTGTGGTGTCACAATTGAGCATTATGACATCACATTGGAGCACTGTGATTTCCAAATGGAACATTGAGAAGTCATAATGTAACATTGTGATCAC
>NW_008372699.1:0-209 GCF_000622305.1 Nannospalax galili
TATAACATTAGATTTTATTTTTGCAATACTGGGCATTAAACCCAGGCCTGATATTGTGCTGTGTGCATGAGTGTGGTATATTCTTGCGTGTGCACATGAGTGATTGTGAGTGCATCCCTGTTCTCAGTCTTACTATTCTGAGGCAGGGTTAGGGAATATGAGTTCACTAATTGGCTAAACTTGAGCCAGTGAGCCTCCAGGATCCTCCT
>NW_008372700.1:0-209 GCF_000622305.1 Nannospalax galili
TGCTCAATATCCCCTCAGAAAACCCAAATGTAACAACACAATGCTACAATGGGACAACACAATACTACAATATGACATCATAATGCTAGAAGATGACATCACAATGCTGCAATGTGCCAACACCGTAGTCTCATGTGCCATTATATTGCTCCAATATACCACACTATGGCTCCATGTGCTATAACTTTCCCACAATATGACATCACAGT
>NW_008372701.1:0-209 GCF_000622305.1 Nannospalax galili
TTTTTTTGACGTCATATGGATGCTGGGAATCTAACCTGAATCCCCTGCAAGAACAGCCTGTGCTCTTTACCATTCAGCCATCTCTCTGGGTTTTTTAAAAAACATTTTATTGAGTTTTTGTGTATTTCATATAATAGATATTAATCAAATTTAGAGCCCCTCACCCATCCACTGGATGTCATATATGTTAAGTCCTGTCTGATCAAGCA
>NW_008372702.1:0-209 GCF_000622305.1 Nannospalax galili
CCCAGCCCCTGCCTACTCCCAGAATCCTCTGTCTTCTCATCACCCCTGTCATCATCAGACCTCTGCCTGCTGGTTCATTTGTTTCGTTTCCAGATATCCCCAGGAGTGTGGACTTTGTAGAGCTGCTAAGACAATGGGCACTCAACAAGCAGCTGATAAATTAATTCCACAGTGGCTATCCACTTATGCACAAAAATAAGCATCTGACT
>NW_008372703.1:0-209 GCF_000622305.1 Nannospalax galili
CCCAGCCAACCAACAGTTCAGTTATTTCCTTGTTTGGGGACAGAGACAGGGGCCCTTCTCAGCCATGGAAGGTGCACATAGACACCATTAGACCCACAGAGAAAGGGAGGGGAATCACCAGGTGGAGCACCCTAAATCCAAATAAAAACTAAATCTCCTTAAGAGTCCGTGGTCTCCCCATTCTCTACTCAAGAAGTCTGTAACACTTG
>NW_008372704.1:0-209 GCF_000622305.1 Nannospalax galili
GGGCAGACTGAAAATTCGCTGAATGCTCAGTTGAGGTCAGTTTCAACCCTATGCATCCCCCCTCCCCCGCACCATTCTGGCCATGGCACACAACTAATATTGTTACGGCCTCTGTTTCTATAGTTCAATGGTGAGTGAGGTGGAGGGATACTTGAAGTGGACGAAGAGAAGGCAGAAGCCAAGAATGGCCACTTTGATAAAAGGGATCC
>NW_008372705.1:0-209 GCF_000622305.1 Nannospalax galili
AGGTCAAATTGACCCTCATCTTCTCCTTGCCAGAGGCTGTGCATGAAAACCCCCTTTTGACTTTTTTGGTCCAGAACCCCATCCTGAAGCTACGTACGGACTTTCAGCCATTAGTCAATTCAACACAGAAAAAGACACTTCTCACGTTGGATTTTTTCGGAACTATATGTTAGGAAATCAGGACAAAGATCAAATCTATATTCCACAAT
>NW_008372706.1:0-209 GCF_000622305.1 Nannospalax galili
AAAAATAAAAATAAATAAGATGGTGAGCGATTGAGGAAGACACTCAGCATTGACTTGACCTCCATATACTGGGCACGCAGGTGTATGTACATATGAACACATGAAAAATAAATACATACACACATGAAAAATAAATTCTAGGAAATATTGTCACACAAGTAAATATTTTGTAGACATTTCCCTAAATTTTCATTAGTATTTAATAAGAT
>NW_008372707.1:0-209 GCF_000622305.1 Nannospalax galili
TGACCAGCTAGGATACAATCTTCTGTGTTGATTAAACTCGTTAGCCATCTCTAGTAAAGTAGAAAATACCTGTACATTCTCTCTTGCTTATTGCAGAGTATGATATAGCTAGAATTGACTTTTCCTATCTGCATATGCCCTCTCAAATTATATTTTATCACTGTACACTGAGGAAGAAGCTCGATATAAAGATGATGTTCATACATGTT
>NW_008372708.1:0-209 GCF_000622305.1 Nannospalax galili
GCAAGCAAAAGGTACATAGCATATACATAGTAATTAAGTAAGATAACATAGGGCTGCAAAGGTAAGAGAAATGTAAAAGTAACAGAAATGTGAAAACCTTAGGCAACAAAGATTTTTATACAGAAATGTGATAGTTTTGGAAAAAAAAAGACTTCTATCCTGGATAACTACAGGGGGCAGGGGAAGATTCCTGTTCACTTCCCCATTCC
>NW_008372709.1:0-209 GCF_000622305.1 Nannospalax galili
TTGTTGTTGTTGTTTCTCTTTTTGAGTGTCAGAAATTTGATCTAAATTTAATTCATTCTGGGACTGGGTGTGTGGTTATAGGTAGAGTGCTTGCTTAGCATGCACAGAGCCCTGTGTCTGATTCCCAAATGGAAACACTTTTAATCCCAGAACTCTGAAAGTCAAAGCAAGAGAATCAAGGTCACCCTCAGCTATATATAGTATGTGTT
>NW_008372710.1:0-209 GCF_000622305.1 Nannospalax galili
ACAATGATCCATTGTGTCACCACCATGCTCAATATGCAAACATGGAGCTCAACGTCCCGTGACAGTCCCCTAATGTGACATCACGATGCTCCAACCTGACATCACAATACTCCAATATGCCAGCACTATGGCCCCATGTGCCAATATATTGCTCCAGTGAGGCATCACAATGTTCCAAAATGACTTCACAGTGTGCCATTGTGCCATCA
>NW_008372711.1:0-209 GCF_000622305.1 Nannospalax galili
TGAACACACCTACTTTCAGGGTTGCTTCTAGAGTATCCATGTTTTATTTATCTTCTGCCAGAGCAACCAGCAATATCCTGAGTGAAACAGTGGGAGTGAAGAATAACTTTTATTTTAAACCGCTAAGATGGCGGTACTGTTCACAGTGCTGTAGTCTGTCTGTTTAGGTTACCGTAGCAAAAGAAAAATCTAAACAGAAACCCAAAACC
>NW_008372712.1:0-209 GCF_000622305.1 Nannospalax galili
GCAATATGTGCATTGGTTACTGTCATTTTACTTTCTCGGTGTGCTCTTAGTCCTGTTTTGTGTTTCTATTGTTAAACCTTCATTTGATTTCTTTCTGAAGCCTTTTGGATACAGTCATTCCTTTCGTCGGTCCTTTGTATTGCTTCAAGTATTGTGTATAGGCCTGGTCTGATGGACATGAATTCACGGAAGATTTTTCTTTCTCCTTT
>NW_008372713.1:0-209 GCF_000622305.1 Nannospalax galili
ACACATTTACCTTTCAGCACTATTGCTGTTTGGCACAGATTTTGGTGTGTGTATTTTCTTTGATATTGAAGTCAATGAACTTTTTATTTCTCTTGAGACTTCCTCTGTGACTTATTAATTACTTTGATGTGCACTGTTGAGTTGTCAAGCATGTACATGTTTCCTGTTACCTTCCAGTTAATTGTTTCTAGCTTGAGTCTGTTGTGGTT
>NW_008372714.1:0-209 GCF_000622305.1 Nannospalax galili
CTGTTCAATAGCACGGCAGTTTCAGTCTCAAGTTCTGTTCCTTCTGGCTCTATCCAGCTCTATCACTTACTGATGGATGGTATGAACTTCTGCAACATTTCCATGGCCCTTCAACTGCTCATTGATGAAATGTGAGTGATGCTAGTGTCTACCTCAGCAGGCCACAGTGAAAAGACATAATGAAAAAAAACACCATTTTGGCACAATAA
>NW_008372715.1:0-209 GCF_000622305.1 Nannospalax galili
CTTACAGAGATCCACCTGCCTCTGCCTCCTGAGTGCTGGAATTAAAGGTGCACACACCACCACTCCCGACTTGTTTTTAAGATGCGTTTCCCAGGCAAAGCCTAGCAGTGCATGCCTTTAGTCCCAGTATTTGGGAAACAGAGGCAAAGGGATATCTATGAGATCAAGGCCAGTCTGGTCTACATAGCAAATCCCAGGCCTACTAGGGC
>NW_008372716.1:0-209 GCF_000622305.1 Nannospalax galili
ATTACATATGATTTGACAATGTTCCATTGTGCCATCACATTGCTCATTGTGTCACCAGAATGTGCCCTTCTTTCTTTTCAATGATCCTTTGTGTCATCACCATGCTCAATATGCAAACACGGTGCTCAGTGTCCCCTTACAATCCCCAAGAGGGACATCACAATGCGCCAATGTGTCATCACTAAGCTCCAACATGACATCACAATGCT
>NW_008372717.1:0-209 GCF_000622305.1 Nannospalax galili
ACTTTGGATGCCATGTAAGAAGCAAGGGGTCACAAGATGTACGTGAGTTTCTGCAAAATAATGTTGACAAAAAAAGTGAGACTTGATGGAGACCTAAGACTCAAATGACTGCAAATCATTTCAGCTTGGCCGTGTCTTCATCTCTTCCTTTCCCATCTTCAGTGCTGGGAACGCATGCTGGTAGAAACTAAACAGTGTTTTGGACTCAG
>NW_008372718.1:0-209 GCF_000622305.1 Nannospalax galili
AAAGAAAGAAGGAGGAGGGAGGGAAGGAGGGAGGGAGGGAGGGAGGAGGAAATGGCCATAGTTATCGCCCAATATGTAGATGCAGTTGGACAAGAGTAAAGAGGTGGTGACGGTGTGAAGCCAGTCACATGGCTTCCAGTTGGAATTTTGTGTGGGAAGTCAGTAAAAGCTGAGCTAAGAAACCAGATGTCCAGATTGTGGATTGTGTA
>NW_008372719.1:0-209 GCF_000622305.1 Nannospalax galili
AGATAGGAAACTAAACTTGTTGAGGGTACTCTGAAATAGACCATTTATAATTAACTTTTATAATTTATAACATTTATAATCAATCATTTCTAATCAATAGACCATTTATAATACAACACTTGCTGTATCTTCTAGTCACTACATGTTAGTGGAATGCTGTTTGAGTCAGAAAAGATGCTCTTTTTAGTTCATTTCACATGTACATAGTT
>NW_008372720.1:0-209 GCF_000622305.1 Nannospalax galili
CTACGATTCTGTTGAAGATCTGGTCCATGCCATTATCTTGGGATTCTTCTTTGTCTTGTATGTCTATAATTCCTAACTTTGGTTTTTTTTTATGGTGTCACACAATTCCTGCATATTTCATTCTTTTGACTTCTTAAATTTTTTATAATCTTTGCTCAAGTGGTCTAGTTCGTCCATTTTATCTTCCAGTCTTGATACTCTGTTTTCCA
>NW_008372721.1:0-209 GCF_000622305.1 Nannospalax galili
AGTCTTTGAGAGGGAACTGACACTGATTCCAACCACTCCAACAGCTATCAAGATACCTGAAAGCATATCCTTAATCCATCACTCTATAGTCCAGAGTCCAACCTTGTCAGACGAAAGAAAAATAAGGAGTAACCCAATAGAGGGATGTGTTTAGAAGACCTTGTCAAGAAATTCCAATGGACTCTCACAGGAACATTTGAAAATTGCCC
>NW_008372722.1:0-209 GCF_000622305.1 Nannospalax galili
TTTATTATTAGGAAATGAAACATGTACTTCAGTTCAAAAATCCTATTCAGTTCAAAAATCCTTCAGTTCAAAAATCCTATTCCAGAGCATTTCACATCTGAATGGTACTAGAAACTGACATTAATGGATGGCACTCCTTTTTCTTTTCTGTCTGTTTTGAGACAGGGTCTCTCTGTAGACCCACCTGTCCTGGAACTCACTATGTAGAC
>NW_008372723.1:0-209 GCF_000622305.1 Nannospalax galili
AATGTTGGCACATTGGAGCATTGTGATTTCACATTGGAGCATTGTGATGTAGCAATGAATCATTGTGAAGTCATATTTTAACATTGTGATCGCACTATAGAGCATTTTGATTTCACATGGAGCGATAGTTGTGGCACATTGAAGCATTTTGTTGTCATATTGGAGCATTGTGAAGTCACAATGGAACATTGTGAAGTCATATTGTAACA
>NW_008372724.1:0-209 GCF_000622305.1 Nannospalax galili
AAAAAAGAAAGGAAAGGAAATATAGGGTCTGGAGAGACAACTGAGCAAGTACGAACACACCCTGCTCCAGAGGACATGAATCCAGGTTCTGGTACCCAGATCACAATGGGCAGCTCACAACTGCCTGTAACTCTAGCTCCAGGGGTTCTAACATCCTCTTCTGGCCTCTATGGGCACACACATACACACACACACACACACACACACAC
>NW_008372725.1:0-209 GCF_000622305.1 Nannospalax galili
TTTTATGGGGTTTGTTTTTGGTGTGTGTATGAGTGTGTGTATGTATACATGTATGTGTGTGTGGTGTATGCATGCATGCGCTGAGACCAGAAGTAGAGGACATTGTGTGTCCCGATCTGTCATTCTTCATCTTATCTTAAGACAGGGTGTCTCACTGAACCTGGAGCTAGGCTGGCTAGGTTGGTGGGCAGCAAACCCTAGCAGTCCCC
>NW_008372726.1:0-209 GCF_000622305.1 Nannospalax galili
TGAAGCTGCTGTCCCCCCACAACCCCACAGGTTTAAACCAGGTGTCTGGGTCTTCATCTGCAGACATCAACGGAAAAATCTCTATGCAAGATGGAAGGGCCCCTTCATGGTCCTCTTGACGACTCCCACCCACCACTTTCAAAGTGGATGGCATCACAACTTGGGTGCACTACTCCCATGCAAAACCTGCTGATCCATTTGCAGTCCCA
>NW_008372727.1:0-209 GCF_000622305.1 Nannospalax galili
CATCAGCACGTCAGAGGGTGTATGAGACACGACCATCTGCTCGTCAGAAGGCGCAGGTGACACGAACATCTTTATTACAGAGAGGGCAGGTGACACGACCATCTGCACATCACAGCGGGCAGGTGACACGATAATCTTCACTTCAGATGTGGCAGGTTACAAGACCATCTTTACGCCAGAGGGGGCAGTTTACAGGACCATCTCCACGT
>NW_008372728.1:0-209 GCF_000622305.1 Nannospalax galili
CAATGGAGCATTGTGAATTCATATTCATTGGGGCATTGTGATGGCATATAGACACATTGTAATGATACACTGCTGCACTTTGATGGCATACTGAGCACTGTGATGCCACATTGGAGCGTTGTGATGACACACTGGTGCTTTGTGATGTCACATGGGAACATTGTGATGCCACATTTCTGAACTGTGATGGCACACTGAGGATTGTGATG
>NW_008372729.1:0-209 GCF_000622305.1 Nannospalax galili
TCTGATATTGATCATTTTTGTGTGGTAGATTGTTCTGGGGAGACCCAATACGCACACACATCTAGTTATCCCCAAAATGGAAACCATAGCCGACTAATGTAATGATTGCAGCAAACTACAGCTTGGTGAACCACTGACTTTTTATTCTGTTTACTAAGAGGAGCATAACTGAGGTGTTACTTACAGGTGCCAGGATGACTCAAAAACAG
>NW_008372730.1:0-209 GCF_000622305.1 Nannospalax galili
ACAACTAGTCAACATGCAGAGAACAAGAGGCTTCAGAGTGCTTATCCCTCAGTGGAACACTTATCTCAAACTTCTGCCCATCAAGGCTTGGGATCGTTACAGAACAGGGAGGCCAGAAAGACTGTGAGAGTCAGAGGTGGCTGATGACCACAAGGAATCAGTTTTCCAGACAGTTGTTCAGTTACCCATCTGAACTCACAGCAATGGTG
>NW_008372731.1:0-209 GCF_000622305.1 Nannospalax galili
CTCTGAGAGAGAACAGAGAGAAGCAGGTCACAAACATTACTAAAGTAACATATACATGCCCACTCCCACAGAAAAAAAGGTTCTCCACAAGTGGAGAAAGGATTCAAGCCAAAAAAATGGAAGCCCTAGGGGGACTTGGGATTTAAAGTGCTTTAATAGTATGGGTAAGTCCCCCCACTCCTAATTTTAGAACCTATAGATCACAGCTC
>NW_008372732.1:0-209 GCF_000622305.1 Nannospalax galili
CAGTAATCAGCTGCCAATAATTCTTTTGCTAAGATTGGGGCCTGCTGCTCATTTCCACAGATATGCCGGGTTTTTGTTGCTTAAGTTTGCATGGGTCTTGTGCACGCTGACACCATTACTCTAAGTTCATATGAGAAGGGTCCCAGGAGCCTGTAGGTCTATTTGCGTATGGTCATGCACCTCCTCCCTGGCTCTTAAATATTTCCGCC
>NW_008372733.1:0-209 GCF_000622305.1 Nannospalax galili
AGGGAATTATGGAAAGATTGGAAGCAATTGTGTTGCTGTTGTTGTTGTTGTTGTGATGAGATTGAACCCACAGCTTCAGACACGCTAAACACACACTCTACAGTGTAACTGAGCTACTCTACCTGGTCCTGCCATAAATTCTAACTTCTTCCACCTTCGAAAAATTTAAATTCATAACTGGATAGTCTCAGTAAGAGCTAACTTTACCA
>NW_008372734.1:0-209 GCF_000622305.1 Nannospalax galili
TGTGTGTGTGTGTGTGTGTGTGTGTGTCCATCCCTGGGGTGTGTCTGTGTGTTACTGTATCTGTGTGTCTCTGTGTATGTGTGTGTGTTGACTGCCATTCCCAGTGTCTGAAATAATGTTGGACAACAGCAGCTACTCAGCTACTCGGCAAATATTTGCCCCCGTTAAGGGAAAGCCAACAAACAAGCAGTTCTTTCATGCCACAAAGG
>NW_008372735.1:0-209 GCF_000622305.1 Nannospalax galili
AACATTATGATGACACATTGAGCATTGTGATGACACACTGGTGCATTGTGAGGGGACATTCTGCATTGTGCTGGCATATTGAGCATTGGAATGTCAACCTGGGGCATTCTGATGTCACAGAAAAATTGTAAGTGCAAATTAGAGCATTGTGATGACACTTGTGATTTCACATTGAGCATTGTGATGACACAATGGGGCATTGTGATGAC
>NW_008372736.1:0-209 GCF_000622305.1 Nannospalax galili
GTTTATGTCAATGACCAAAATTATGCATCATTTATTTTCATATTTTGTGTTGTGAACTTAAAAAGGATCTCACTTGTCTCATCAGCAATAATATTCGCAGATAATTTAGGTTCTTTTATTCTTAATGTTTTCATAAAATCAATCTAAGAATTAAGATCGCATCTACAGACAAGAGAAGGATCTACCTACTTTACTAACACTGAATATAT
>NW_008372737.1:0-209 GCF_000622305.1 Nannospalax galili
TAAACAATGCAAAAAATAGAGGAAGAAAGGGAACTACCTTAAAGTAAACCAATTCTTGCTTTAAAAAGAAAATACATTTAAAAGTAAAGGGCGATAGAGCTGTACATTCTTCATCTTAAATTTCTAGATAACCCTCAGCAGTTAGCCGTGTATTGAATGTGATGTTTTAATATCCCAGAATACACTGAAGACACACCAGGCAAATTTCC
>NW_008372738.1:0-209 GCF_000622305.1 Nannospalax galili
GAAAGGTGGTGTCAGGGCTGAGAAGACAGTTCATTAGATAAAGCACTTGCTGTGAAAGCATGAGGATGTTTGCTCTAATATCCAGTACCCACAAAAATGCCCAGTGAGTATTGCTACAAGCCTGTAATCACGGAATTCAGGCAGAGTTCCCCTGGGCTCCTTGCCAACTAGACTAGACAAGTTGTTGAGCTCTCAGTATAGTGACAACC
>NW_008372739.1:0-209 GCF_000622305.1 Nannospalax galili
GGGTCAGAAGAGTCTAGAAATACAAGGGACAGACACCATGTACCACCAGTGAGTTGGTTCCTTCATGCCCTTGACCTTAGATTTGACCACCTATAATAGTTTACCTGTGCTGAATACGTCATAGCTTCTTGTTTCATTACCGCAGTGTTCATATGGACATAGTTTGACCCAAACAGGGTTTAGAGTTCACAGAGGACAGAAACCATATG
>NW_008372740.1:0-209 GCF_000622305.1 Nannospalax galili
AATTTACTTTGAACTTGGCCAAACAACTTTAGAGGTAGATATGTATAAGATTTTCATACATAATGAAAATCATACCTCATGCACATATTGCTGAAGGTCAATATGCAGGAGAAGTATGGTTTGGGGATCTAAAATCAGCCATTTCTATAGTGTGGAGGTCTATTGTACCTGGGAGCCTTTCTACTTCTATTTTTCTAGTACCTGTTAAG
>NW_008372741.1:0-209 GCF_000622305.1 Nannospalax galili
CTGTGCTTAGCATTAACACGTACAGACATTATTTGTTGCCATCAGTCCCTAACAATGCCATAGAGAATTTGTCCAGCATGCACATTGTAGTAGGTAGTATACATAATCTATAGGTTATTAAAAGTATATAGGCAGGGTATTGATAGGTTATATGCAAGTACTATTATCATTGTCTGGGTTAGCTTTGTCAACTGGAGACACCCTAGAGT
>NW_008372742.1:0-209 GCF_000622305.1 Nannospalax galili
TCCAGGTTGAAATCACAATTCTCCAATGGGATATCACAATGATCCAAAGTGCGAACACTCTCGCTCCATGTGACATTACATTGCTCCAATGTGCCAACAGAATGGAAGAATATTATTTCACTACGTTCCAGTGTGACATCCCAATGATCCAATGTGAAATCACAATGCTCCAATGTGCCAACACTATCGCCCCATGTTCCAATATATTC
>NW_008372743.1:0-209 GCF_000622305.1 Nannospalax galili
AGCCTGGGCTACAGAGTAAGACCCTGTCTTACAAAATCATCATCATCATCACCATCCTCTGAGCTGGGGAGATGAACCAGTTAGTAACGTCCCCACTACACAAGCACGAGGAACCAAGGTCGGACCCTCAGCACCACAGAAAGCCAGCTGTAACAGCGCTCATCTGTAACCCCAGCGCTGGGGGATGGAGACAGGCAGATCCTTGGAAC
>NW_008372744.1:0-209 GCF_000622305.1 Nannospalax galili
CTGACAGATAGGACTGTCCTTTGTATCTTTTGGAATAAAGATCCATGAACCAGAGAAATTGGGTTTTCATTCTAACTCCCTCCTGACACACAAAGAATAAAATCAGCACTTGCTGATACATCAGACCCTTTTTTAGGTTCTGAGGCAGGTTTGAGGCATCCTGTCCAGTGTTTGCATAGATACTTCAATCACATAGTAGCTGGGGTCAC
>NW_008372745.1:0-209 GCF_000622305.1 Nannospalax galili
TTGCCAGCACCATTTGTTGAACATGCTGTCCTTCCTCCAGTGAATATTCTTGGCCCCCTTGTCAAATATCAGGTGGCAGAAATTGCATGTACTCATATTTTGGATCTTCAATTTTGTTCCATTGATCTATGGTCTATTTTTATGCCAGTACCAGGCTATTTTTATGACTATAGCTCTGTAATGCAGCTTAAAATCTGGTATAGTAACCC
>NW_008372746.1:0-209 GCF_000622305.1 Nannospalax galili
TGGCACACTGAGGAGTGGGATTGTACAATGGAGCACTGTGAGGACATTGGAACATTTCAATGTCACACTTGGGCATTCTGAAGACATATTTGAGCATTCTGGTGGAAAATTGAGGCATTGAGATGGCACCGTTTGATTCCATATCACAGCATTGTGAGGGTGTATTGAACATTTTTCTGGAACATTGGGGCATTGTGATGGCACATGGG
>NW_008372747.1:0-209 GCF_000622305.1 Nannospalax galili
AATTGCTTCTGGAACTTACCTGGGTGTCTTGTGCGAGCACTGGGGCTGCTCTGAGTTCTCACGAGGCTGAGGTGTTTTGCTGGGCTGGCCAACGTAACATCGCAGCTCACCGTGGCTTTAATGTTCATCTTCCCGATTCCTAATGAGGTTGTGAATCTTTTCCATTCATTGGCTTTCTGTGTCTCTCCTCCTTGAAGGGCCCGTTCAAG
>NW_008372748.1:0-209 GCF_000622305.1 Nannospalax galili
ATACACACCACATGCACTTACATACATAGAACACACACCCAAATAGCACTTCTGCTGAAGACATGAGGGACAATGAGAGGAAGCAACTTGTGCAGGGTAGAAAGTGTGGGTGAGGTCAAGACTTGAGAAAAGTCAAGCTTAAGGAGATTGTGAAAATATGTAGTTGCTTTTTTTGTATTTTGTTTATCATTTTTATGTGTATGAGCGTT
>NW_008372749.1:0-209 GCF_000622305.1 Nannospalax galili
GAGCCTGTAAGAGGACTTGATAGTGATCATTAAAATATGCATGCCAGATCTCCGAGACCTGTTGGGAAAGGACAGTAATCAGACAAGCAGGGCAGGCTCAGCCAGTTGGGAATACAGTGCATAGGACTGGGTTTCCTGAGTCTGTAGGCTCTTAACCTTACTCTGTCTGGGAGCAGAAGGAGCCCTAGGAGGCCTAGGAGCCCAGAGAG
>NW_008372750.1:0-209 GCF_000622305.1 Nannospalax galili
TAGATGCAATTTAGGGCATAAAGGACTTATTCTGGCTCACAGTTCAAGGGTGCAGTCTATTATGGTGGGAAAGTCAAGGTGGCAGGAGCTTGAGGCAGGTGGTCACATCGCCTCCACAGTGAGGAAGCAGAGAGAGATGAATGCAAGCTGGTGCTCACATCACCTTCTCCATTTTATACAGTCCCAGGATCTTCTGCCCAAGGAATGGT
>NW_008372751.1:0-209 GCF_000622305.1 Nannospalax galili
TAGATGCAATTTAGGGCATAAAGGACTTATTCTGGCTCACAGTTCAAGGGTACAGTCTATCATGGTGGGAAAGTCAAGGTGGCAGGAGCTTGAGGCAGGTGGTCACATCGCCCCCACAGTGAGGAAGCAGAGAGAGATGAATGCAAGCTGGTGCTCATATCACCTTCTCCATTTTATACAGTCCCAGGATCTTCTGCCCAAGGAATGGT
>NW_008372752.1:0-209 GCF_000622305.1 Nannospalax galili
GACCATCTATAGTGTTCTCAGCATCACTGTCTCCTGCTGCTCCTCCTCTTCCTTCCTGTCTTTCCCCTCCTCCCCTTCCTCCTCCTCTTCCTCTTCTCCTGTCCCTCCTCCTCCTCTTCTTCCTCCTCCTCCTCTTCTCCCCTTCCCCTCCTCTCCCTCCTCTCCTCCTCTTCTTCCTCCTCCTCCTCCCCTTCTTCCTTCTCCTCCCC
>NW_008372753.1:0-209 GCF_000622305.1 Nannospalax galili
CTCTGGATGACAAGGCTTATAGAATGCTTTATGAAATGTGTTAAGAATATACTTTTCTAAAAGTCATGTTTACCTCGATGTCTCCTGCTTAACCCCAAATGTCCAATGTACATGTTCACCAAGAATTGATGCAAAGTATTTTCAATCTATTTTATTTATTCTTCTCTGTCAGATATGAGAATTTTATGCATTTGATAAACTATATTGTA
>NW_008372754.1:0-209 GCF_000622305.1 Nannospalax galili
TCTCCCTGTAGTCCCAGCTGGCTTAGAACTCACTATGTAGACCAGGCTGGCTTTGATCTCATAGAGAGCTGCCTGCCTCTGGCTCTCAAGTGCATGGATTAAAGCTGTCTACCACCATGCAGTGTATGAATTATATATATATATATATATATGCATACACACACACACTTTAAAAATGTTTATTTTTTGAGACATGGTCTCAAATGTTC
>NW_008372755.1:0-209 GCF_000622305.1 Nannospalax galili
ATACACACCACATGCACTTACATACATAGAACACACACCCAAATAGCACTTATGCTGAAGACATGAGGGACAGTGAGAGGAAGCAACTTGTGCAGGGTAGAAAGTGTGGGTGAAGTCAAGACTTGAGAAAAGTCAAGCTTAAGGAGATTGTGAAAATGTGTAGTTGCTTTTTTTGTATTTTGTTTATCATTTTTATGTGTATGAGCGTT
>NW_008372756.1:0-209 GCF_000622305.1 Nannospalax galili
GGAACTCAACAGGAGACCCTGGGGGATGATGGTCAAAATTGCCTTGGGAATACTTCACGTAAGTATTGAAGTAGGAATACTTCAAGTAAGTGTAATGGACCTGTTTGGGGAGGTCTTCAAATCTGCAAAAGCAATTAAATTCATTAACAAATATGGTCCTACGATTTTTTAAAGGCCTTAAACTATACTGTACTAAATTATATAGATGG
>NW_008372757.1:0-209 GCF_000622305.1 Nannospalax galili
GTGCAGATGGTCGTGTCTCCTGCCCCTACTCATGTGCCGATGGTCATGTCAGCTGCCCCCTCTGACGTGCAGAAGGTCATGTCACCTGTGCTCTCTGACCTGCAGATGGTGTTGTTACATGGCCCCTCTGACTTATAGTTGGTA
The DNA here is from genome assembly GCF_000622305.1 of Nannospalax galili. Taxonomy (NCBI): domain Eukaryota; kingdom Metazoa; phylum Chordata; class Mammalia; order Rodentia; family Spalacidae; genus Nannospalax; species Nannospalax galili. The sequence goes on from NW_008372757.1 coordinate 145, forward strand.
GTGTCCCCAAACCCCATCTGACTTGCACATGGTTGTATCACCTGCCTCTCACCCATAAAGATGGT
>NW_008372758.1:0-209 GCF_000622305.1 Nannospalax galili
TACATATGCACCCCACCCCACACACAGCAGGAAGGCCCATCAATGGATGTTGTGAGCAGCTGCATATGTGGGGGCTCATAGACAGAATGAGTGTTCCCAGAATGTCAAGACAATCAGCCTTAGTACTTTGGGTAGTGTCCAAACCAGGTTGATAAGGAAAAAGAAAAGGTTCCATTTTCTAGTTAGAACTCAGAAAGTGAGCAGGATTA
>NW_008372759.1:0-209 GCF_000622305.1 Nannospalax galili
AAGGTGGCCTCACACAACTTACTTCTGAGAACATGATTTTGAATAAGCATTGAATAAGCTTTGGTAAATCTTAGGAGAAAAGATAGGCTTGAAATGATCTCTGTGTGCATGTGTGGGGTATGTACCTATAGACAGAGAAAGACAGAATACAAATGATGTCATAGATTTTCTGGGAGTGATTTACAAGTAAATAACTATGATTTGGAGCC
>NW_008372760.1:0-209 GCF_000622305.1 Nannospalax galili
TTCTGATTAGTTTTAGTTTTAAGTCTATTTTGTCAGATATTAGAATTACAACTCCTACTTTTTCTTAGTACCGTTCACTTGGAATATTTTTTTCCACCCTTTCACGTTAAGGTAGTGCCTGTCCTTGAAAGTGAGATGGGTTCCTTGCAAACAGCAAAAAAGATAGGTTTTATTTCTTAATCCATTCAACTAGTCTGTGTCTTTTGACT
>NW_008372761.1:0-209 GCF_000622305.1 Nannospalax galili
TGATCAGCTTAAGACATGCATAGCAGAGAACAGAGCAGTAAGTGGACGACATGTAGAGTGCCGGGTCATGCAGGGCTTATGCACAGTGCCATATAGATTTGGCACAACAATGACATAATAAAAGAACTGTGAAAATATTGTTATTCAAAGTGCAGCTGGCAGATTACCCTCTTTAGAATTGTGCTGTGTTCCCTAAAACAGGATATTCT
>NW_008372762.1:0-209 GCF_000622305.1 Nannospalax galili
TTTTTTTGAGGATTTCATACATGACTATTGTCATTGCCTTGTTTCTATCCTTCGCAGTTCCCCACCCACCCTTACGCTGTCCCCCTAGCTCTCTTAATTTCCTGACCTCTTCTTTATCTTTGTGTATACATACTTTTATAAACAGATGCACACATACACACACATCTAATGCACTGAATTCATTTAGTGGTGCTCATGTATACTTGTGT
>NW_008372763.1:0-209 GCF_000622305.1 Nannospalax galili
CTGGGACCCTTATAGTAGGTATAGGTCACCTGCTTTAAACAGTGGGAATAATTTAATCCTCTTAGCAAGCCCTTGGTAACATCTCATTCCTATTCAAACATGTCCTGGGACATATTTTAAACCCAAAAATTCTGGATGCATCTCAAAAAGGAAAATTGTGTCCTCTGAGGGAAGTTTTAGGAAGAATTCCCTATTTGCCATCTTGCATA
>NW_008372764.1:0-209 GCF_000622305.1 Nannospalax galili
TAAATGGAAAATTTGAGGGCTGGGGGTGGTGCCGTACCCCTTTAATCCCAGTACTCTGGAGGCAGAGGCAAGCAGATCTCTGTGAGTTTGAGGCCAGCCTGCTCTACATAGTGAGTTACAGGTCCTGGGGGCTACAAGGAGACCCTGTCTCAAAAAAAACCAAAACCAAAAACGAATGTGCAATTTGTACTATTTTGGCATTGGTCACA
>NW_008372765.1:0-209 GCF_000622305.1 Nannospalax galili
CTTCAGAGGATGGTGTGATAAGAATAGAAGGTAGGAACTGGCTAGGCAGTTGGAGTAAAAAGGACACAAAGAAAAGCATCCAGTTCCTTGGCTAAAAGTCAAAATGTCCTTGGGCCTCTTAGCAACATAGTCCATTCCAAAGACCAAAATATCAAAAGTATTTGGGAGCTCTTGTCTAATCCTTACAAGATTTTAGGGTTACCTCTTCA
>NW_008372766.1:0-209 GCF_000622305.1 Nannospalax galili
AGTAATGAAAGTCTGTGCTTAGGTCTCCCCCTTCTTTAAAGGCAGTTCAGGGTTCAAGCAGAAGTAATGGTGATACCTCCTGTAGGGTGGGTCTACCACCCCAGTTAACCTAATCAAGATAATCTCTCACAGACAAGCCTGGAGGATAACCTAATTAATTCCTCACAGGTGTGCCTGAGGTCCTGACTCTGATGTGATTCTCCTTGATA
>NW_008372767.1:0-209 GCF_000622305.1 Nannospalax galili
TTTTTTAAATGTAGCTAAAATTTCGTCAAATACCACCTGCTCTCTTCTTCTCCTCCTTGACCTCGATTTCCCATCAGTCCTTTTTCTGCATCGTCGTTCTCTCTGTTTCATTGTACTGTAGTTCCTTTTCCTGTGTCTGTGACTTTCTGACTTTTTCTTCTGTAGTCGTTAATAAGCTGTGTTACTCTCACCCAGTACATATTTTATTT
>NW_008372768.1:0-209 GCF_000622305.1 Nannospalax galili
GGAAGGAAGTGAGTGTTGCCTGGAGCAACAAGCCTGTGCTATGATGATCAGTGTATTTATCAGACCAGAACTGACGTAAAAATTGCAATAGAGAATAGGCTTTGTGGAGAGAAACAGGAGGGCAAGTTCAGAGAGAATGAATTTGAATCACACCCCTGAGAAGAATTTTTTAAAAGCAGTTAAGAAAACTTACCTGGCTTTGACTATTG
>NW_008372769.1:0-209 GCF_000622305.1 Nannospalax galili
TCATACAAATAAGAATATAATTAGATAAAATATTGTACATGCATATGTACACATATAAAATTAAGTGCTCACTTAAGAGACAGGAACAGGTATTCCTAATGCAGTGCACTTTATAAGATAGGTAGTGAATAGATCAACCACAAAATGTTCAGATACTTTTATGTTCAGATATTGCTATTCTTGTGCAGGTGGGCATATAAAGTGGAAAA
>NW_008372770.1:0-209 GCF_000622305.1 Nannospalax galili
CTCCTGACTTCGCCTTGTCCCCTCATTCCTGAGGGGAGACTCTGTTCTGCCCTAGGCGAGGTCCCCTCCTCCCTGGTGGGCAACAACAGAGTCTCATTAGGCAATTTCTAATCCTCCGGGTCCAGCGACGGAAGCCTCTGCGCCAGCCCTGTTCTGGTCTACCGAGAAGGGGTTGCTGATCTGGTGAGGGGCTGTGGGACTGGGTGTCT
>NW_008372771.1:0-209 GCF_000622305.1 Nannospalax galili
CATTTTGTCCCCAGATAATGGCGCTGTTTGGGGAAGTTTTAGAAGCACGTCACCGGGGGTGGGCTTAGAGAGTTCTTAAGCCTTGCCACACCTCCAGCCATCTCTTGCTTCCTGTGCCTGCGTGATGATGTAAGAGCTTCCCTTCTGCTGCTCTGCTGCAGCCACCTACAGCCACCAGGCCTCCCTGCCATGACAGACTGTAATTCCCC
>NW_008372772.1:0-209 GCF_000622305.1 Nannospalax galili
CACTCTGACAAAATCCAGCATGCATTCATGACAGGTCCTAGAGGGAATTGGGCTGCAAGAAACATACCTCAAAATAATTAAGGCTGTATACAACAAACTCACAACAAGCATTGTTGTAAATGGAGAAAATTTGAAGCATTTCTACTAAAATCAGAAAACAGAAAAGACTGTCCACTATACTCACTACTTTTCAATATAGTACTTGAAAC
>NW_008372773.1:0-209 GCF_000622305.1 Nannospalax galili
ACAAGAAAGAAATACCCAAACGGCATAAGCCGTGCCTTTTTGGCAACTTCACTGAAAATAAATATATTAATGAAACCGATTAAAATGCAGATATTGGAGGAATGAATTGCTTAAAACAACAGAATCCAACTGTGTGTCATCCACTAGAAATGCCACAATTCTACACCAGAAGCAGGGAAGGAAACGTCCACTGAAAATAGAAGCCGAAA
>NW_008372774.1:0-209 GCF_000622305.1 Nannospalax galili
TTTCATCTACATTTTCAAATCCGGAGACGTTTCCTTGACCTCCACCATGCAGTTGGGCTTTCTCTTCTGTTTTCGTTGTCGGTTTTTGCAAGCAGGTTATCAGTTTTGTTTGTCAGTTTTAGAAGCTTGTTCAAAGAACCAATTTTGACTTTCTTTTAAAATTATTTATGTGTCTGAGTGTTCTGCATGCATGTAAGTGCACCATATGT
>NW_008372775.1:0-209 GCF_000622305.1 Nannospalax galili
AACCTATTCCTACCAACAAGAGTCCACATTTAGAGTTGGGGAGGATGTACATTGTCTGCTGACCCCACTGAACACTGCTACCAAGGGAAAATGCTGTAAACTTAAATATCTATAGATTTGGTTGTGGTGGGTAATTTGAACAGGAAAAACAGGGTCCTAAGGCTTACTGGAAGCAGTTTATTTGTACCAGAACAGTCCTTGAGAGATCA
>NW_008372776.1:0-209 GCF_000622305.1 Nannospalax galili
TATCACTAATATTCCCCAAGAACACTCACAACTACCTTAGGTACTGACCCCCCTAAATTGTCTACTCCAGAACTCTCTTTATTGACAACATGCCATCACTCCGCTTCTCTTGAAAAGGAGACCAGTCTGTTCCCAGCTGTTACCTTTAAGTGAACTGCAGTGGGCACACTCCTCTCGATGCAAAGTTGGGGCTCAGATATGCTTTCCTT
>NW_008372777.1:0-209 GCF_000622305.1 Nannospalax galili
TAATGTGCCCAGGAAGCCATCATGAGACTCTGAGAATCAGAGTGGAAGCCACAGTATCATGCAGGGACCCAGGGTGATTGCATGGGCAATCAGATTTCCATGATCCCAGCAGTGCCCCAAATGCAGGAGCAGAGATGCCAGAAGTCACTTTCTGTAATCTCTGGGCTTTGTCTCCATGCCCAGTGTTCAAAGCATCCTGCAAGTTGGTG
>NW_008372778.1:0-209 GCF_000622305.1 Nannospalax galili
AAGGAAAACTGAGGCTTAGAGAGGCTACAGAGACTTCCCCAGACTGCGCTAAGTGGTACCTCGTGGCACAAAATATCAGTTGGTGTTAGAAAAATAGTTTCCATTGTCAACTGCTACATCCTGAATCCTCCATAGAGAATTCACAAAGCATACGGTACACTAAAGGCCATGAGACATCCTGCAGCAAAGAAACCTATTTAGGTCAGTGT
>NW_008372779.1:0-209 GCF_000622305.1 Nannospalax galili
GACTCTCTACATGTTGCATTTCTTCCTCAAGGATGACTGGATGCAGTTTCCTATATTCTGTTCTGACCAACATTTCTCACAGAGGCACATGGCCCTGCAGAAACATGGACAATCCAGATCACATTTGAGATCACTTTCTCTTCCTCCACTTAAAATTATTCAGATTTAAGTTTAACTGGTACCTTCTATGAGTATATATGCACATAGAA
>NW_008372780.1:0-209 GCF_000622305.1 Nannospalax galili
CAATGAGTTTGAAGGCAGCCTAGGCTACATGAAACCATGTCTCAAAAACAACAGTAACAAAAGAATCAAACAGCTTGAACATCCTGAATAATGTTGTAACACATACTTTTTTTAATATTGAAGTTTTTTTCCTATATGGACTTAAAATACATTTTTTGGATTATTGACTCGAATTGCACTAAGGTAAAAAAATGTGCTCTTCTGTTTTA
>NW_008372781.1:0-209 GCF_000622305.1 Nannospalax galili
TTCTCCATACACTTTCAGTAGATTCAGTTGCTCTTATGTTCCAGGGCAGGTCCACATTTTCAGTAAGAGTTCTGCAAATGGATCTTCACAGCACTTGTTAATCTGCCATTTTACTTTTTACTTTTCACCTTCTCATCTATCTGAGGAGTTATCTTTCCTCTAGTCCTTTTCAGTCCGTCATATCCATCACTTGCTTTGCATCGTCTCTT
>NW_008372782.1:0-209 GCF_000622305.1 Nannospalax galili
TTAGGCAGTAAAGTTTTAGGGTGTTTCCGCTGTTTAATACTCATGAAATCCAGTTCTATATGAAGTAGAACACATTCATTAGATGCTGAGGCTAATTCTACTGTTAAACTTGAATGCCCAGGAATGTGGCTAGGTTAACCTAATCCAATGGGCTAACCTTATACTGCATTCTTCACTTATACTGTTCTAATTAAACTTTTTCTTTTTTT
>NW_008372783.1:0-209 GCF_000622305.1 Nannospalax galili
TGGACAACGGGAGATTTAAAAGTTCTCAAAATATTTTAAAAGCCACAGTTGAACATTGTTGCTTTAGAAGGAAGTAGGATATAAAGAAACACGGACAGAATGGCATCTGGCATGCCTGTGGTCTTGTGCAGTTTAACTTCTATCTTTATGTCTGGAACACTTTTCTGTTCACCTCCAAAAGTTCTATTTATCAGGGTCACTATCTTAAA
>NW_008372784.1:0-209 GCF_000622305.1 Nannospalax galili
TGATCACAATGCATTGACCATTCCATTTTTCTGGTTAACTTTAATTTGAAATCTACTCTGTTAAATATTAGAATAACAACTCCTGCTTATTTTTGGTGCCATTTGCTTGGACTATCTTTTCCATTCTTTCACTCTAAGATGGTGACTATCCTTGGAGCTAAGGTGAGTTTCTTGAAGACAACCAATAAATAGATTTTTGTTTCTTAATT
>NW_008372785.1:0-209 GCF_000622305.1 Nannospalax galili
CACACATAACCCTAGCACTAACCAAACCTCTAAACCTAACCCTAACCATACGCTTAACCCCAACACTAGTCCAAAACCTAACTCTAACCCTAACCTGCACTCTAACCTAACCCAAATCCTAACACTTAACCTAACCCTTACCCTAACCTTATCTCTAAACATAGCCCTAAGCCTAAAGCTAAACCCAAACCTGAGCCTAACCCTACAAG
>NW_008372786.1:0-209 GCF_000622305.1 Nannospalax galili
CTTCTCCAAAAATCTAACAAAGAGGGGAGGGGGCAGAGAGGAGGGAGGTGGGCATGACAGGAAGGTGTACGTGCAGCATTTCCTGCTTGGTGTTTTTCTTCCTGACGCCCATTGTGCCAGCAGGGTCAGGAAAAGGGATGTTTTGGATGGTTTTCGTCTTAATTTCTTTATCCTTTTTGGTCTCTGTACTCTCTCCTTTGTTTTTACAT
>NW_008372787.1:0-209 GCF_000622305.1 Nannospalax galili
TGTGGAGACCCTTTGCTCACTCAAAAATTTTGCTAATGTACAGAGTGAGGCTTCTGTTCAGACCATCGCTTTCCTGATGTCCTCAGAGCAGTCTCTCCTCCAGACTTGGGACACTGTCCTTTCACTCTCCTTCTGCCTGGGTACCCAACTGCCTCCCTCCTCCTCCAGCCCATCTCCCATCCCTCCTTGCCTATTTCCTTACCTTCCTC
>NW_008372788.1:0-209 GCF_000622305.1 Nannospalax galili
TCTTACCTGGGGCAGAACGTTCTTTCTCTTCTGCCCCAGATTATTCCCATAAAATCCATACACAGACGTATCAGGTATACTGCCATTGGCTAACTTACCTGGGGCAGAATGTTCTCTCTCTTCTGACACAGACTATTTCCATAGAAATCATAAACAGATACCAGGAAAGGGCTTGAACAATGGAGGGGATTTCCAGAGTCAGGTGGAGG
>NW_008372789.1:0-209 GCF_000622305.1 Nannospalax galili
GCCACCTGCCCCCTCTGATGGGCAGATGGTCATGTCACCTGCTCCTCTGACTAGTAGAAGGTCGTGTCACCTGCCCTTTTAGTCGTGCACATGGTCGTGTCACCAGTGCTCTTTGACGTGTACATGTTCATGTCACTTTCCCTCTCCCCCAGAAAAATTGTGGTGTCACCTGCCCCCTCTGACGTGCAGATGGTCGTGTCACCGGCCCC
>NW_008372790.1:0-209 GCF_000622305.1 Nannospalax galili
AAAAAAAAAAAGAAAAAAAATGCCATTTAAAGCCAGTGTAGAGGTCACACTCTTAGTAAACTAACAGCCATATGTCAGAGAGTGGAACTTTAAAGAAACCCAAAATGTTGGGCCAGGTCAAAGTAATAGAGAAAGCATGCTTAGAAAACAGAAAGAAGAAGAGATATACTTTTCTGAAGAAATCAGAAAAGCAGGCAGAATTAGGAAAA
>NW_008372791.1:0-209 GCF_000622305.1 Nannospalax galili
CCTTGTCAAGTACTTAGTCACAGTGAGGCAGAAAGTAGCTATCACACTGTGGAAGACCTTTTTACACACATGGCTGCCCTGTTTGTGCCACAGTTGGTTGGGCCAATGGACACTTGTTGCAATTTGTGAAGCTCTCCTCTAATTTAGAAAAGAATCCCTCTAGTACAACAGATCAAAGATCAGCAAATATTTTGCATCAAATATCTTTG
>NW_008372792.1:0-209 GCF_000622305.1 Nannospalax galili
CTCACAAGACACCAAGAACCTGATGTCATTGGCTTACACACTGATGACTGACCCTTCTACTGAATCAATTTATTTACACTTTGAGAAACAATAAGCTGAAAAGGGCTATGATGAACTTATGACAAATAAAAAAGGATTTCCACATATCTGCCTTGCTGACAAACCATGTGATATTTGAACATAGTCAAATTTGTATTTAGTAAATGGTG
>NW_008372793.1:0-209 GCF_000622305.1 Nannospalax galili
TGCACCCAAAGAAGAGGGCCATCCTGCCAGAGTACAGCTGTAGGGGTGTGAATGGTAGAAAAAAACACAACCCATCCATGGCCGACTATAATCTACATAGGTAACTTGTTGCTGTTCAATAGCATTTTCTACTAATTGTCAAGCTTGAAGAGCATCAAGAGTAATTATCCTGCTAGAGTTGGGATCCGAATCTCCTTTTAACACATCAA
>NW_008372794.1:0-209 GCF_000622305.1 Nannospalax galili
GCCTCCCTGTATCCCCAGATGGCCTAGAGTTTGCTATGTAGACCATGCTGTCCTTGATCTCACAGAGGTCCACATGCCTCTGTCAGCTGAGTGCCGAGATGTTGAATGTATCTGATTTGTTGTCAGGGGTCTTTACAATGATGTCATTTTGATTTACCGTTCATAGGCTCTACATATCTACAAATTTGTCCATTTATTTTGGATTTTCT
>NW_008372795.1:0-209 GCF_000622305.1 Nannospalax galili
TTAAATGACATCATAAATCATTGGGATCTGACAGACATCTACAGAACGTTCCATTCAAACATTAAAGAATCCAATTTATCCCAGCAGCCTATGAAACTTTCTCCAAAAATAGCCACATATTAGGACAGAACAAGTATCAAGAAATTTAGGAAAATTTAGATAATGTCCTGCATTCTTTCCAGTCACAAAGGAATAAAGCTAGATATTAA
>NW_008372796.1:0-209 GCF_000622305.1 Nannospalax galili
TATTTCCTCTAGTCTAATTCCCTTTAAGACATTTTATCATGAATGCATGCTGAATTCTGTCCAAGATCTTTTCCGCATCTATTGAGATGACCATGTGATTTTTGCCTTTGCATCCATTTATATGATTTATGATGTTTTATTGACTTATGTATATTGTACCTGCATCTCTGGAATAAAGCTGACTTGATCATGGTGGATAATCTTTTTGA
>NW_008372797.1:0-209 GCF_000622305.1 Nannospalax galili
TAACGGTTTTACATGTATTCACGGTCATGCAAACATTACCACAATCAACACCTTAAAATGCTCCTCAGCCAACAAGAAGCCTCACACCCTTCGCAGCTTGTCTGTTTCCCGTACACCCCATGCAGCCTTAGAAAACAACGAACCTCTTTCGTGTGAGTAAATGAGGCTATGTGTGCTCTTTGCTGGGGTTTAGTTCCACTCAGCAAACG
>NW_008372798.1:0-209 GCF_000622305.1 Nannospalax galili
TCTGGCCTGGGAAGCCAGAGTGGCCCAAGCAGTTACTGTGAGCCAGTCTCCTGGGTTGTTTTGTTTTGTTGTTTTTGTTCTGTTGTTTCCAGTGTACTGTGGTTAGTGAGCCAGTACGATTACATTCTTCCGTAGTTCTTACCGCTTTCTGGTACAAAAAGTATGATAGTTTGATTTTCAGAATTTTAAAAAAGAACCATTAAAATAGG
>NW_008372799.1:0-209 GCF_000622305.1 Nannospalax galili
ATTGGAATATTGTAATGTCACATTTGAGCATTGTGATGGCACATTGGAGCATTGTGATGGCACATTGTAGAAATATATTGGGACATTGGAAAATAGTGTTGGCGCATTGGAACATTCTGATGTCATATTCAGGCATTGTTACACCACATTGGATTATCGTGAATTCATATTGTAACATTGTGATGGCACACTGCAGCATTCTGATGTCA
>NW_008372800.1:0-209 GCF_000622305.1 Nannospalax galili
GTTTCTGCAGTCCCAAAGATGTAGTAGCTTGTTATGAAAATTGATGCACTGGATTCTTAGCCATCTAAATAACTATCTCTTCTACATTTGAAAGAAAAAAAGAAGAGTTATCATAGAGTTAGAATTATCATCCTTAGAAAGGTCCCTTTACTCTACAGACATACCACCCTGAACATGTCTGATCTCATCTGATCTCAGAAGCTTCGCAG
>NW_008372801.1:0-209 GCF_000622305.1 Nannospalax galili
AAGAGCTATAGTTGAAGAATATCCATTCTTCCCTCCTGCCCTTTGAGGAGGTTCCCTGCCCAGGCGCTGGCTAGAGCAGCTGTTGACCAGTAGCTGAGAAGCCCATCCTCTGTTCAACAAATCAGGGGGGGCATTAATTAGGGTTAGCCCGAGTTTTACTTCCTTCCCAAGTGTACTAGCTACTTTTCTGTTGCTGTGACGAAAGCACT
>NW_008372802.1:0-209 GCF_000622305.1 Nannospalax galili
CAGGTGACAGGACCATGTGCACGTCAAAGAGGGCAGGTGACACGACCATGTCCATGTCGAGAGGGCAGGTGACACGACCATATACACATCAGAGGGGGTAGGTGACAGGACCATCCGCACGTCAGAGGCGGTAAGTGACACGACCATCTGCACGTCAGAGGGGGCAGATTACACTACCATCTGTTCGTCATTGGGGGCAGGTGACACGA
>NW_008372803.1:0-209 GCF_000622305.1 Nannospalax galili
AAGGGTACTGGCAGCTCCACTGCTCTGACTCTGAAGTCCACAGCACACTCAACTCATCTCATAGACCCATGCCAGCTCCATTCCACACCTGCCTCTGTCCTCGGTGGTTGTCCCATGGTCCCGGCATCTCCAAAAAACTGGGGTCACCACTGAAACTAAGGCTAGACCTTCACCAATGGCCTCTTCTTGCCTCTTGGGGTGCAAAGCCT
>NW_008372804.1:0-209 GCF_000622305.1 Nannospalax galili
ACCCCTAAGCCTCATATTCATGCCAGGTACGAGCTCTACCTTATGAAGGACACCTTAAGTCCTATTAGAAAGTGATTGTTAACTCTCAAAACATTTGTGTCACTGTTGCACATATCTTGCTAGAACAGTTTTGTTGTAACTCACAGGATTCATGTCTTGGTAAAATTGATGATCAGTTTTCTCTATGGTAGCATACAAAGCACTTTGGA
>NW_008372805.1:0-209 GCF_000622305.1 Nannospalax galili
ATTGGGGAATGAGTAAGCACGCCATTCGCCAGCCCATTACCCGCCCCCAGGGTGTATCTTAATGATGGTCATGCGCTGATCACACACTCCTCAGCAGCGTGGAAGTATTCTTCAGACTTTCATAGCAAGCCAGACCATGCCCACAGTAACTTCCTTTTGAACCTATGCAAGGTGGGTCTTTTAGGTCCCCACAGGCCCTGGCCAAGCTG
>NW_008372806.1:0-209 GCF_000622305.1 Nannospalax galili
TGGGCCACCAGGCTTGGCTGTGGTTTCCTTTTATTCCTAAAATTTATTAGGTATTTTCATCATGAAAGAGTGTTGAATTTTGTTAAATTCCTTTTCTGCATCAATTGAGAAGGTCATGTGATTTTTTCTCCTTCATTCTGTTAATGTGGTGACTTACATCAATTGTTTTTCATGCATTGAACATCCCTACATCTTAGGGATAAATGCCA
>NW_008372807.1:0-209 GCF_000622305.1 Nannospalax galili
TTAGTGAGCCTTTACTGCTGCTGTGCCACTGTGTTAAGGAGCCCTTCCTTGAATCCAAAAACTTGGAGCCCAGGGGAAGCATTGGATAGCATTTGGGGAGACCCAAAGAAAAGGTCAAAGGTGATAGAGAAAAAACTGAAAGATGATATCTGGTGCCCCAGCTGTGGGACGCATTGTCCAGAGGGTGGAAAAAGGTCAGCAGAGACCCT
>NW_008372808.1:0-209 GCF_000622305.1 Nannospalax galili
TTTCTTCCAACAGCTTCAGCTTTTTGGGTTTCACATTGAAGTCTTTGATCCATTTGGAGTTGACTGCTGTGCAAGGTGATAGATAAGGGTCTAATTTCAGTTTTCTACACATGGAGATCCAGTTTTCCCTTCACCGTTTGTTGAAGATACTGTCATTCATACACTGTGTGTTTTTGGCACCTTTGTCAAATATCGGGTGGCTGAAATTG
>NW_008372809.1:0-209 GCF_000622305.1 Nannospalax galili
GCACATTAAAGGAGGAATCTCTGATTATAGAAGAATAGAACCGTATGTAGAGAAGAGAGCAAGGCCGTGGGCCAAGGCTATCTAGCAAGGCTATCTGGTCCCAGCTTTAAGCCAAGGTTTTGGGCAAAAGTTGTAAGCCCCGTCTGTGAGCCAAGGCTGCGGGGCCCGGTTGCCTGCCAGAGTTTCCAGGCCAAGGCTGCGGGCAAAAT
>NW_008372810.1:0-209 GCF_000622305.1 Nannospalax galili
AAAAAAAATTAACATGTGTTCTCCCTCATGTGTGGATCCTAGAACCAAACCCTGGGGAGTATGTACCCAGTCATAACTACAGGAACCAGGATAATGGAAATTTACTAGGGCGGTAAAGGAAAAGAAAGAACCTGAAAGAGAAGAACAGTAGGAACCATGCCTTAATAAAGGAGATATGGATAAAAATTGGGTTAGTTTAAGGGAGGGGA
>NW_008372811.1:0-209 GCF_000622305.1 Nannospalax galili
TTCCCTGCTCTGTAGCATAGAGTGTCTCCTTCAAATCCTAAGCTGGAGCATGCCAATACTTTCTTAACACTCTAATGACTTTGTATTTTGAAATGAAATCCAGAGTGCTGAGCATGGCATCAAGACCTCATCAGTCTCCATGGACATTTATCTACATCTCCTCACTCATCTGCTTATGGTCAGCCCACTCTATCCTTCTAAATATATGT
>NW_008372812.1:0-209 GCF_000622305.1 Nannospalax galili
GTCGTGTCACCTGCCCTCTTTGACGTGCACATGGTCGTGTCACCTGCCCTGACTGCCATAAAGATGGTCGTGTCACCTGCACCTTTGAGGAGATGTGGGTCGTGTCACCTCTTGCTCTGACATGCAGATGGTCGTGCTCCCTGCAAAATCTGACGTGTAGATGGTCGTGTCACCTGCCCCCTCTGACGCGCACATGGTCGTGTCATCTG
>NW_008372813.1:0-209 GCF_000622305.1 Nannospalax galili
TTGACTTTCAGCCAAGAAACTGGCTACTTTTCTTTGGGGTCTTTTTACACTGCCTAGCCAATTCCTACCTCCTATCTTATCACACCATCCTCTGAAGAGGTCGCCCAAATTTCTAATGGGGAATTGGGACACAGACAACTGGGGCTTCTTCCATTCTAAACAGGGACACAGGGTGAGGCAATTGGAGTGCTCCTTCAATGGGTCTATCT
>NW_008372814.1:0-209 GCF_000622305.1 Nannospalax galili
CAAAAACAGCAGGAAAAGACAGATGAGGTTCTTGAGCCTGCAGTTTTTTTTACTCTTCTATTACTATGAAAGTGCAAATGTTCATTGATACAATTTGGATCTCAGTGCCCAGAAGATGAATCACGTGTTTGAATCTAGGTCCCCAGCAGGTTGTACTGTTGTAGAATTCTGTGGACCCTTGGGCAGTGAGGTTAGCAGGAAGAAGTGGG
>NW_008372815.1:0-209 GCF_000622305.1 Nannospalax galili
TAGCTGTTCACAGCTTTATAATTTAGAATTTATCAACACTCAATAATCTTTAGAAAGACACCAATTTCTATAACCATCAACTGTGACTATAAATAAAATAATTTAAGTACAGAAAAGTAGAAATTGTATGCAACAAAACATTGCTCCCAGGGAGGGTCGGGGGGGATTTGGTGGAAATACCTGAATTTGTTTCCTCTGTGGAGACTGTA
>NW_008372816.1:0-209 GCF_000622305.1 Nannospalax galili
AAAACATTGTGGAGGTTCCTCAAAAATCTAAAAACAGATTATCTCCATAATGCAGCTATACCAGTCTTGGGTGTGTAACTCAAGCCTCTATATCCCATTGCAGAGATCTGTTTATATAAGCAAAATGTTGCTGTTTATAATAGCTACGCGATTGTAAGCAAATCTAGATATTCAACAACTGATAAACGGATGATGAAAATATGGTGCAC
>NW_008372817.1:0-209 GCF_000622305.1 Nannospalax galili
GAGACGACTGGTTCTTTTTCAGATGCTCTTCTTGATTAAAAGCTTCCTCTTAAGGGAAGCTGTATGTGCTACTTAGAGCCAGCTACAGAGAGGAATGTTTATTTTGGCTTGGAGCTTCAGATATTTCAGTTTATCATGTTAGAAAAATCTTGGCAGAATATGTGAGGGGAGGCTTTGGTCCATGTGGCGTGGACCAGGAAAGAGAGAAC
>NW_008372818.1:0-209 GCF_000622305.1 Nannospalax galili
TGGAGCCATTCACAGAGTCCTGGAGATGATGCATAGGGAAGAATCACTTTTTGGGCTCTCCCCAGACTCTCGGGTTGAGTACCTACCTGTGGTTCACAGTTGGGTTCAGTTTGAGTTTGGCAAGTGGTCCCTGGTTCAGTAGCTCAGAGGGAAGGATCCTATCTGTGCTCGCTCTGAGGCTCTGGGGCTGCCTATCTTCCTGTAGGTGA
>NW_008372819.1:0-209 GCF_000622305.1 Nannospalax galili
ACTTTCCAGTCTGGTCTTAGGGGGGAGCACCCACACTCCTGTAAATAAATCATTACCAACTGCTATTTAAGTAAGCCTAATAAACTCACTGGCTTCCCAGACTGCAATTTGGTGAAACTGTACCTCAGTTAGTCATAGGGACCAAGGGAGGAGGGGGCTGAACTTCGTTTGTGGTTCCAAGAAGGAATTTTAATTACACCTGCATAACA
>NW_008372820.1:0-209 GCF_000622305.1 Nannospalax galili
ACCTGGGTGATTTTCCTGGGTGATGAACTGAATTGTTCTCTTGCAACTTAATATGTTTCTCTGCACTGTGGTCTTAAGCAGGTTAACGTGTCATAGAGGGAGTCTTTTCTGGTCGTATCTATTTGGGGTTCTTAATGCCACTGGTGCCTTGATGTCTATTTTCTTTGCCTAGATATGGAAAATGTTCTGTTCTAATTTCACTGAGTGGG
>NW_008372821.1:0-209 GCF_000622305.1 Nannospalax galili
TTATCTAAATATTTTTAATAACTGTACAATAGGAGAGAATTCAGAAATTACACAAGCAATAAAGTTAATTTTAGCTTGTTCCCACTTGAAAAGAAAAAGCTTTTTTAATTTTAAATGATATTTTTTGTCTGTCCATATTTCAGTGTTTTTGAAGCCAATTGTATTTTACAGTTTCTTAGTTTATACTCACTGTCATGAGTCTTCCTAGT
>NW_008372822.1:0-209 GCF_000622305.1 Nannospalax galili
GTCTCAGGGACACTGTTAACACCGTTTTGTCTTTAGCATCTCTGCTTCTCTTTTTCCTAGACCAAAAGCGCTGTTCATGGCTTGTATCCATATCTTGAGATGGAGCTCAGATGTTATATCTTGACGTTTCTTTTGCCACAGTCTACGCTCCTTGACAGAAATGGAGTCATTGTATTCCATCCCATGGGCCATGTCTTAACATGATGAAT
>NW_008372823.1:0-209 GCF_000622305.1 Nannospalax galili
AGACCAAGGTGGGTTTAAGAAGACCTGAAAGGGCCAGAGCTAGATGGACCAGGATTAGCAGCCTTTGCCTGGCTGTTCACCCCACAGAGATGCCCAGCTCCCTTCTCCCTGTCCATGGGCAGAGCTGAGGGCACCAGGCTCAACTGGGTTGGGGAAGACCCCACCTGCTGGCAGTCCAGTTTCTCCAGAGCCTCCTTCACCTGGGTTTT
>NW_008372824.1:0-209 GCF_000622305.1 Nannospalax galili
TGGGGTTAGGGTTAGTCTTAGGGTTCGGGTTGGGTTCGGGTTTGGGTTTGGTTTTTGGGTAGTGTTAGGGTTAGGGTTAGAGGTTACAGTTGGTTTAGGGTTGGGGTTAGGGTTAGGGATAGGGTTAGGGTTTGGATTAGTTTTAGGGTTAAGTTTAGGGTTAGGGTTGTGTTAGGGTTTGGATTACATTAGGGTGAGAGTTAGGGTTA
>NW_008372825.1:0-209 GCF_000622305.1 Nannospalax galili
ACTAAGTTCCAGAGGACAATGAGCATCTCTCAAAATGTTCTGTAACTGTAACTGTGGTGAGTCACCTGTCCTCTTGATCAAGGAAACCATGGAGACCCCACCAGATGGATTTGAACCAGTCTATAAAGAGCAGGGTCAACACAGAGGAAGCATTTCTTCCATGCTTCCAAGAGAAGCCAGCCATGGTCAAGCAGGACCTTTGACTTATC
>NW_008372826.1:0-209 GCF_000622305.1 Nannospalax galili
ACATGGTGGTGTCAACTCCCATCTCTGCCATAAATATGGTCGTGTCACTTGCCCCTCTGACATGCAGTTGGTCGAGCACCTGCTGCACTGACGTGCAGACAGTCGTTTCACCTATCCCCGCTGACTTACACATGGTCGTGTCACCAGCACTCTCTAAGGTGCACATGGTCGTGTCACCTGCCCACTCTGATGTGCACATGGTCATGTCA
>NW_008372827.1:0-209 GCF_000622305.1 Nannospalax galili
GTCAGAAGAAGGCATCAGATCCCCTGGAACTGGAGTTATGGAAGGCTGTTAGCCATCATGTGAGTGCTAACCTGGGAATCGAACCTGGGTCCTCTGAAAGAGCAGTCAGTGTTCTTAACTGATGGGCCATCTCTCCAGGCTCTTCACACAAATTTTACATGCGGTGGGTATTTGCCACTCTGTCTACTGAGACTCTCACACCAAACGTA
>NW_008372828.1:0-209 GCF_000622305.1 Nannospalax galili
AAGAGCACTGACTGCTCTTACAGAAGACCCAGGTTCAGTTCCCAGCACCCACAGAGTGGCTAACAACCTTCCGTAACTCCAGTTCTAGAGGGTCTGACACCCTCTTCTGGCCTCCAAGGGCATTGCATGACACAGGTGCTCTGCCATACATGCACCCAATACACTCACATACATAAAAAAGTAAAAATAATAAGTAAAAACATTTTTTT
>NW_008372829.1:0-209 GCF_000622305.1 Nannospalax galili
TGTTCTTTTGCCAAACATTTATACCTATGATGCAGCTAATGGTCAATGGAAGGCTAATGGTTAACTCTTCTGGGAGACTTATCTCATGTGCAACTCAAAACCAACCATTAGCAAACAGTCCTTTAAGCATGAGTGTAATATTTAGCTCATAATTTGGCTCATTTGCTAGATGAAAGTATTTTTACCTGTATGGGGAAGCAGAAGTGGGG
>NW_008372830.1:0-209 GCF_000622305.1 Nannospalax galili
ATGTTCGTGTCACCTGCCAACTCTGCCATAAAGATGGTCGTGTCACCTGTTGCCTCTGACTGGCAGACGGTCATGACACCTGACCCTCTGACGTGCAGATGTTCCTGTCACCTGGCCCCTCTGACGTGCACATGGCCGTGTCACCGGCGCCCTTTGAAGTGCACATGTTCGTGTCACCTGCCCCCTCTGACGTGCACATGATCGTGTCT
>NW_008372831.1:0-209 GCF_000622305.1 Nannospalax galili
TTTAACATGATCAGACACTTGACTAAGTCCAGTTTATTTTTTCACTGCATCCTGTCTTGATGTACAATGCCCAGGTTATTGGAAAAAACCAGAAGATGTGGCTTAAACCCCATTCCTCTGCTGTTTTTTTTTTTTTTTCCTTTGGCTTCAGCCATTTCATGTGCCCACAGTGCCACCCAGTCTGAGTATCCTGGATTACCATCCTCTAC
>NW_008372832.1:0-209 GCF_000622305.1 Nannospalax galili
TTATGACACTATTACACTAGTGGGTACATCTTGCCTGGCAGGTAAGTATTGGAGCACAAGGGGTCTAACACTTGGTAAGATCATTGCTGTTTTTTTCCTCCTGTGGCCTGCATAGTGACTTATGGCACTATCTAGACATGGTTGCTGCACTCATGAACTTATAGTAACATTTAGTCTTTGATGGAACTATAGACTTAAGAGTTCACACT
>NW_008372833.1:0-209 GCF_000622305.1 Nannospalax galili
AAAAAAAGTGAGACTGATACGGAAGAAGACTGGTTCTCAAAGTTTAGTATTCTGTAGAATTTTTGACCTCTCATAACATTTTTTTACATTTATATATATGTGGATGTGAGCTTGACCAGTTATTAAGAAGGTGATATTGTCTAATCAGTGATAAAAATAAATGCAGTGGAAATATTACCAGAAGAATTTTAATTGTTATGAAAAGAATA
>NW_008372834.1:0-209 GCF_000622305.1 Nannospalax galili
AAAAATACATATATTCAATGAAGGAACACAGGAATGATTCCATTCTGTATCCTATTTAAGTTCATTTATAAACTTCTAGAAGATGGCTATATGTGACCAACAGAAATCAGGTATGTACTCAGTAGGGACTTGCAATAGAGGCAGGCATAAAGGAAATATTGGAGATTTAAAAAAAATCCCTTATCATGGTTGTTGTGATGCAGACATTG
>NW_008372835.1:0-209 GCF_000622305.1 Nannospalax galili
TTTTAGTTGCTCTCCATGAAATTGGCCCAGACTAAACCATGGAAATCTTCAATCTTCCTTTATTTAACATGATGCAAAATATTGAAAATATTTAATGTCAGATGCATTATAACCAGTTGTCATTTACCTACGACTTGGTTGCAACAATTATTGACTCATGCAAGACGCTATTTATCTTTCAACTTTGGAGAGCTCGAATTAGGAGGTCA
>NW_008372836.1:0-209 GCF_000622305.1 Nannospalax galili
AATCCCAGTTACCAGGTAACTACAGGTCAGTGGCAGTCTGAACTGCCTCACTTGTCTGGAGACACTAGACTGAGAGGATGTTCTCTTGTTTCTGTCCTTCTGGCGGCTCAGACCGCGGAAGACCCAGGAATAGGTGTTTTGGAAACTTCTGGAGACGTTGGGCGCACCGCGTAGCCCAGCGCCTCTGGCCATTTTCCCACAGGGACACA
>NW_008372837.1:0-209 GCF_000622305.1 Nannospalax galili
GGATACTCCTTGTGTTGTTCTTGGAGTTTTTCAGTCTGTTTGAAATTCTCTGTATTAATTTTAAAGATGTATAAAACTTACTTTTAAATATTATCCTAAAATTTTCCTGTCACAGTCTTCCTTCATGGTAAAAGACAATGCCATGTTTTAACTTAATTTTTCCCTGTGTTCAGGACCCAAATCATAGCCATGATTCTCTCAACCATTCT
>NW_008372838.1:0-209 GCF_000622305.1 Nannospalax galili
ATGGGTTAGGAAGATAGTCCAGAGTTCTGAGGCAGAGGAGCAGGAGCAGGTATGGGCCCAAGGTTAGCTGGGGTTCAGGGTAGGTGGTGTGTAGAGTGGTGGTGTTCACGCTAGAGTGGAGTCAAACAGAGATGTAGTGGGTGGGATCTCAGTAATTTTTTAATACTGAATAGATTTTGAGTCTGAATTTAAAATTTGATCATATTGAT
>NW_008372839.1:0-209 GCF_000622305.1 Nannospalax galili
CATATCAACAAAAATCACTTTTAAGACATATAGGATATGAATTCTTTTTTGTGGATGGGCGAGTGTGGGTGCACGTGACTGGGCATGTAAACAGAAAACAGAGGATAAGCTCAGGCATTCTTCCTCTGGAGCTTCCAACTTTGGTTTGTAAAAAAGACTTTTAAATTTAATTCTTGAAATTTTCATATGATATACTATGATGGTATTTA
>NW_008372840.1:0-209 GCF_000622305.1 Nannospalax galili
TAAGAAAGGCATGAAGAAGAAAAGGAGAAATTATGCTTTCCTCAAGAGTTCTGGAAAGCAGACACACTTATGGAGACCTACATGGCTCTGGCTGGTCTGGAAGTTTTGTGGGGATCTGAGCTATTTCCAGGCAGGAAATATTTGCTACTTCATTAACACACTAGGTATTCTCTCCATCTATTTAGCATAACTTAAGGTGAACCTGCCTT
>NW_008372841.1:0-209 GCF_000622305.1 Nannospalax galili
CATTGGAGCATTGTCTATCACAGTGGAGCATTGCGATTTCCAAACGGAACACTGAGAAGTCATAATGTCACACTGAGATCACACATTGTAGCAATATAAGGGACATATGGACATAGCTTTGGCGCATTGGAGAACTGTGGTTTCTCATTGAGGCATAATGAAATCACATTGGAACATTGAGAAGTCATATTGGAACATTGTGATGGCAC
>NW_008372842.1:0-209 GCF_000622305.1 Nannospalax galili
GACCTAGCAAATCTTCCTATCCAAGAGGGAGTTTCTCTAAGCCAAATAGATTTTCCTTATGCCAAACTTTAGTCTCAATAATTCCTTGTTCAGGATTAAAATGATAAACTCTTATAAAAGGTAGCAGGGCATCAAGAGATTGCATGCTATATTTTCCGTTTGGTGGAAACCAAACCTCATTATTAATCACAAATGCAGGTCCAAATGAC
>NW_008372843.1:0-209 GCF_000622305.1 Nannospalax galili
CTTTGACCTGTTTTATAGATGAATGAGGTGACTGTCATGGTCATTTTTAGCATGGATATAGAATTGATCAGTATGTCACTATTGGAGTACTTTAAGTAAGAGCCCACTTATATCTTCTAGGATTTATAGAGTCCACGGGGAATAGGATGCATACCCAAAGCTGTATGTGGTCACATTATCATTGAGAGCCATGAAAAAGGATGTTTCAG
>NW_008372844.1:0-209 GCF_000622305.1 Nannospalax galili
AGGAGTCCTGTCCAGGGACTCACACTCTGGAGTCTCTTTTGGGCAGGCGGTCACAACTTTGGTGAGGAACTGTTGGCAGCTGATCACTGCTGGGAGGGGGAGAGTTGATCTCCTTTAAGGCAGTGACACTAGACAGGCTGAACAGGCTCCAGTGGATGAACTCACACCAAGGGCATCTGGGTACAGATGGACAATAGGCCTTAACATAT
>NW_008372845.1:0-209 GCF_000622305.1 Nannospalax galili
ATGCCAAATTGGGGCAATATAATGGCACGTGGTGCCATAGTGTTGGCATATCAGAGCATTGTGATGTCACATTTGAGCATTGTGATGCCACAAGGGAACATTCAGAAGTCATGTTGTAATATTGTTGGCATATTGGAGCAATATACTAGTACATGGATGTATGGCGATGGCAGATTAAAGCATTGTGATGTCATATTGCAACATTGTGA
>NW_008372846.1:0-209 GCF_000622305.1 Nannospalax galili
AAGTCAGTTAATATTCTAGCATGCAGTGGGGAGGGGCTTGGGACCCCCCCCGACCCCTAATGGAGGAGCTATACACACTTGATGACTCTGAAAGAGGGAGAGTCAGTTTTGTTTTGTATTTTTAATTTTTATTTTTATGTATATGAGTGTTTTACTTACATGCAAGTGTACCCATGTGTGCAATGCCTGCGGAGGCCAGAAGAGGGCAT
>NW_008372847.1:0-209 GCF_000622305.1 Nannospalax galili
GCAGCCAGAGAGCTAAAGCTGTGGAAAATCAAGCTGGAGCCCTTATTATACATTTGGCTGACTTACAACAGAAATTTAATTCCCAGGCTTGAAGGGTGTCAGCAGTAAAGGTGAGGGCATTGGTAGTGAAAAATTGGAATCCTGACACATGGGATGGGGATGTGTGGGAGAACCCTAAGGAGGCTGAGGATTTGGAATCCTCAGATGCT
>NW_008372848.1:0-209 GCF_000622305.1 Nannospalax galili
TCCAAAGTCCAGATTCTCTTCTGATTCCCAAGACAATTTCTTAACTGTAACTCCCTGAAAAATCAAAAGACAACCCAACATACTATGGCATGGAATACACAATCCCATTCTGAACAGGAGGAATGGGGGCATGGTGAGATAATTAATATTGGACCAAAGCAAGACTGGAACGCAGCACAGTCATCACTAAATCTTGTAGCTCCACGTCT
>NW_008372849.1:0-209 GCF_000622305.1 Nannospalax galili
ACTTCAGAAACATTCCTGTTTCCAGCAAATGCAGCTTAGATCATATTCCCAACACAAAGGTAATCCATGTTTGAAGTGATGAGTGTGCCAATTACTCTGAATTGATAGGGCACACTGTATACCCATGTTGAAATCTCACACTGCCTAAAAAACAGTTATACTAAGTTGACTTTTTTTTCAGTTACATAGCACTGAATTTGAAATCCAAG
>NW_008372850.1:0-209 GCF_000622305.1 Nannospalax galili
GACAAAGGCAATACGTTGTATACTGAGGCATAAGTTTCTAAGGGCAGGAATAGAAAGAAAATAAGCAAAGCAACACTAGAGGAGGAAAAGTAAATAAATAGGAAGAGGAAATAAGAAGGGAGGAGATAGGCCACACTAGAAGAGAAAGAGGAGGAGAAAGGCAGTCAGACAAAGTAGTCCAGTGCTCAGGAAGCTGAGACAGGGAACCT
>NW_008372851.1:0-209 GCF_000622305.1 Nannospalax galili
GACCCAGTGCCCTTAACCTTTGAGCCATCTCTCCAGCCTTGTGTTTGAGTTCATTTCTGAGACCTATATATGAATCCCTGTCATTTCTTTGCTGTTCTTTTGAATGACGTATGCAGTTCATGTCTTCCTTACTAGCTTTGTGATTAGATGATCTATTATGTTGGTGAGTTTGACTCTTTCTTGATTCCTCCTTGCATATTTTATTCTTC
>NW_008372852.1:0-209 GCF_000622305.1 Nannospalax galili
TCCCTGAAGGCTGGCTCTTATGGTTTTGGAGGACACTATGCAAAATGCTAAAGGAGAAAATCAATTAATGGCCCAACCCCAACCCTAAAGCCTAATAACCACGACAACAACTGCACATCAAACTACATTGGTGCAATAGTGGCATTGGGTGTAATGAGCAGCTATCTAATTTGACTTAAAGTCTTCTCAGTGGGAGGGAACTCATGTGG
>NW_008372853.1:0-209 GCF_000622305.1 Nannospalax galili
ATTAATAAGGTGATTACATGGAAGTCCAGTGAATGACTAATATTTTATTAACCTAAAATTTTAAATGTTCTTGTAAGTATTGTTGAATGATATTAATAAAGTTTTTCTGTAAAGCTAAACAATGAGATAACTGAAAATAAACATTAAAATCTTATAAATATATTTATATATTCACTCAAGACTATAATAAACTTTAGTGTTGCTCTGTG
>NW_008372854.1:0-209 GCF_000622305.1 Nannospalax galili
CTGTCTACCTTTCTACCCAGTTAAATCAGTACAATTGCTTCTGTATTCTCTGTTAAAAATTTTTATTTTTGTTTATTTGTATGCGTGTGTATCTTTGCGTGTATGCCATGGGTGCACAGGTGCCCCTGGGGGCCAGAAGAGGGTGAAGAGGGTGTGGGCTCCCCTGTAGTAGGAGTTATAGGCAGTTGTGAGCTGTCTGATGTGGGTGC
>NW_008372855.1:0-209 GCF_000622305.1 Nannospalax galili
AGACTCACACTTTATGCATTCTGAACAGAGAAGAACAAATTCAAGTGAGCGATAGGATCAAAACACGCACCAAGGCCTTTATTCATTCACCGTGAACTGATTATGCACAAATTACTCGGTGTGATTATAGACTGTTAATTAGAAAACGTCACCCTAAAATAACAGGAATGGGGAACAAAACAATACATGCTAAATCTTCTGGCCAACTT
>NW_008372856.1:0-209 GCF_000622305.1 Nannospalax galili
CCTTACCTTACAAAGGAAGAGGCTGAATCTAAGAAAAGAAAACGAGAATGAGCCTTAATCCAGGCCAGTGTCCTCTGCCCTGGACCACTGCAGCAGTTTCTCGGTGGCTTTTCCCACCTGTCTTGATATGTCCAGGCTTCTGCTTAGTTTGCATTTAGAGTAAATTGAGACTCCCCTAATACAGCCTACCACGTTCTGGTGTCTGCAGA
>NW_008372857.1:0-209 GCF_000622305.1 Nannospalax galili
GACTGCTTTTCAGGTGATCTCTTCCTATGAGCATGTGGGTATAATTACTGGGATCCAGAGTATTATAAATAAAAGAGTGCTTCTGGTGTTTATTACTTCATTCTGGACTTCATCTACTGTGTTCACTTTCCTTAGTTATTATCCAATCTCAGTTAATTACATATAAATATTGAGATTAATTTTCAGAGACATTATTGATTAGTAGGTGA
>NW_008372858.1:0-209 GCF_000622305.1 Nannospalax galili
TATTGTTGCATCCTTACCATGTACAGAAAATAAAGGATATATACGTATATATCCTTTGAGACTTCATTGACTTGCCTACCTGCAGGTTTGCCCTCTTTATTGTGAGTTGTTGAAGATGTGAGAACTCAGCTTTCTACCCAGGCTGCCTCTGCTGCAATGTCTCTTTGTCATGATGACCCTAATTCCTCTGAAACTATAAGTCCAAATAA
>NW_008372859.1:0-209 GCF_000622305.1 Nannospalax galili
AGGACTTTCCACAAGATATTTCCTGACAAGAAGACATCACCTCACTTCAACATGTGAATAAATTAGCATTTTCACCCCATTGCTAAATTCATATACTATGAAGACACTTTTGATTTTTGTCTTGTTTGTGGACTAATTAAAAAACAATATTTGAAAACTTAGTTTTATGCCTGATTATTCAGAGATTTTAACTATGGGAACAGTTGATT
>NW_008372860.1:0-209 GCF_000622305.1 Nannospalax galili
CAATTTATTTTATGGCTTTATATGACTAATGGTCTTACTAGATCAGACAGCGGTTTCCAGACAGCTATAGAAAGTTAAGAGATATTCCACAGACAATATGGATGGCTAAATGCAACCCTCAGCTGATGTGCTGTTGCAGTAACTCTAGGGCCTCACTCTGGCTCGAAAACTGGGTTCAAGTGATGTGACCAAGACCAACAGCTCACCAG
>NW_008372861.1:0-209 GCF_000622305.1 Nannospalax galili
CCAGGTTCTGGTGGAGAGTCATCTACTACAGACACAGGTCTGGCTGATGTTCTTTAGAGTGAGTTTTTGAAGCAGGACTTGCAGGGATACAGTTGGAGAGGTGAAGCCTCTAAACTGAAGGGTTTTCAGTCAAATATTTTACATTTCCTCATATAATGCTAATTTTATAAGTGTTAATTTATCAATCAGGTATCAAACATATCTAAATC
>NW_008372862.1:0-209 GCF_000622305.1 Nannospalax galili
TCTACCATGTGAATTTGTGACCTAACAGGAGGAGATAGCCCACAATCACAGAGTAAACCTAATTCTTTCACTCTGATGCAAACCAAGTCCAAAGAGTCACTGAAGATATGTTTACAAACAATACACAGAACAAGCTGATGTTTGGTGAATGAACTTACTGAAACCTTAGTTCACACTGTACTATAAACTTGCTGTGTTCTTTTCAGAAT
>NW_008372863.1:0-209 GCF_000622305.1 Nannospalax galili
TCCTCCACAGGCATTGCATGACACGGGTGCACTTCCCTACATGCAGGCAATGCATGCATACACATAAAATAAAAATAATATTTTAAAAAATATTTTATTAGCATATATTAATTATTCATAATAATGGGTTTCACGATGGTGCTTTCATACATGCAGACGTCTTTTGATCATATTCACTGCTACCCTCTGTTGTCTGCCTCCCACTCCTG
>NW_008372864.1:0-209 GCF_000622305.1 Nannospalax galili
AGAGACCTTACCCTGTCCCCAGCATAAGCCCAACAGAGTCAAAGCGGCTATCATACACATCCTAGGACCTCACGCACCCACTCAGAGATGGCTGAAACTGCTGTCCGATAACAGAAAGACCTCCATCCTCTACTGTGTTCCACCATCATCACACCAAGCCAGGAATGTGGAACCACGGCTCATGGTAGGGGTCCAAAGTTCCAGGCTCA
>NW_008372865.1:0-209 GCF_000622305.1 Nannospalax galili
ACACACACACACACACACACACACACTTGATATATCTCTCCACCACACGATTCCTTCCTCCTTTCATGCACAATTATAAGGCCCAAATCCAAACTAGTACCAGACACAACAGAATTGGCTGTTCTCTGTTCATAGAAAATTAACAGAAGGATTTAGAAATGAGAGTGGGAATCCAGGCATGGGGGCACATGCCTTTAATCCCAGCACTC
>NW_008372866.1:0-209 GCF_000622305.1 Nannospalax galili
TTTGTAAGGCTGTCTGGAACCACAGGATTTATGTCTGAGTGTGGACTTTCGGCATCAGCTGTGAATGGGGGGGGCACCCACTTGTCTGTAAGTAAACCCACACCTCAACCTCAGTTAGCAAGCCCAATAAACTCGTTAAAAATTCTTCAAACCGGGGATTGGAGAATTTTTTTTTTCCTCAGGCTGTCACAAGGACCTTGGGAGGAGGG
>NW_008372867.1:0-209 GCF_000622305.1 Nannospalax galili
GACACTGGCTGCTTTTGCAGAGGACCCAAGTTTGATTCCCAACACCCACACGACGGTCCCTGGCTCTCCGTGGCTACCAGGAGTTGGCGGCTCTGCCAGCCGCTGTCAGCTGCCCGGGCTAGTTCTGTTCCAAGCTGCCGGCACTCCCTCTAAGCACGGCGATCCGTCGGCCACCGGGTCACGAGGGGACGTGCAGGAACTGCGAAAGC
>NW_008372868.1:0-209 GCF_000622305.1 Nannospalax galili
CGTGAAGTGAGTTCCCTGGTCAGAAGCGATGCTGTGTGGAATACCATGATGATAGATAAGGCATTCTGTAAGTCTCTGGATGGTAGTTTTGGCAGAACCATTACATGCAGGAAAGGCAAATCCATAACCAGAATTGTCTATTCCTGTAAGGACAAAACGCTGCCCCTCCAAGATGGAAGTGGTCCAATGTAGTCAACCTGCCACCAGGT
>NW_008372869.1:0-209 GCF_000622305.1 Nannospalax galili
GACTTCACAATACAGTGCCACTAACTGGGGACAAAATGTCCAAATACTTGGGGCTTATGGGGGACATTCTAGCATTTTCTTTTACCTGAATATTTTAGAGTTCATTGTAAACAAAAAGTTGGAAGCATATTTGATATATTTAATTTTTTGTGTAGCCCCTTAGTAGCTTCACCTTATAAATCAAAATTAGTAACTATAATTATTAAAGT
>NW_008372870.1:0-209 GCF_000622305.1 Nannospalax galili
AACCCGACTGGGCCAGCCCCGGTAGGGCCAGCCCCGGTAGCAGAGAGCCTCTGCGACACGGAGAAGCAGGGACCTGCCAGCAACGCGGCGAGCCAGGGACCCAAACAGCAACGCGGTGTGGGACCCACCGCACCCCAGGTGCACGCAGGAGACTGGTGCCACGCCCAGCAGCTGGCGCTCCGAGATCCCTGCGCCCCCATATTTTTCCA
>NW_008372871.1:0-209 GCF_000622305.1 Nannospalax galili
CTCTCTAGTAGGATAAGCACTTTTCATACATCAGTGGAGGAACAAAAATCACTTTGTATCCTCACATAAGCCCAAAATAGCACTGTCATCTAAATGGAACTTGGTTCCTCCCAGATAGAGAAACCTTAAACGTGTTCCACTCCCTAAGTAAAATGCCCCCTCACCCTGCCGCATCCCAGTTGTTTACTATGCTGATCTGAAGAAAACTC
>NW_008372872.1:0-209 GCF_000622305.1 Nannospalax galili
TTCTCAGTTTTCCTGTCTCAGAACTTGTCCTGCTCTAAAGCTCTAATTACCACCAAACTGCAAGAGCTTGTGCAACTGTCTGATGTGTTTTCTATTTTCCTTATATATTCTAAATTCTTTTATGAATGAGACTAAGAACCCTCAAATGGGGGACTCTGTTTCTCCCCGTATCATAGTGGGAACAAAATGATTAATGTTTGCTAAATGAA
>NW_008372873.1:0-209 GCF_000622305.1 Nannospalax galili
CATGCTTTCATATATGTTTCACCCTAATTCTGTATCAGCCTTTCTCCTGAGGCTGGACCCATCCACTTGGCTTCTTCTCTCCCTCTGGCGATTTCGTTCCCTTCTTGTCCCTACTCAAAGCTCCATTGTCTGTTATTCTCGGTGGTGAAAATGAGGACCAAAACAAACTCCAGGAATTCCTTTCTACTTGATCTCAGCTATTCCATGAA
>NW_008372874.1:0-209 GCF_000622305.1 Nannospalax galili
TATTGAGAATGTTTTCAGCCTAACTGATGGAATGTGGTTGGCCAATGAACCTAACAAGAAGGCTGGGCAGTTGACCTGAACTCCATGGTGACATTTCTAAGCAACATCCACATCTTTAGCCAGTGAGTGGGAATAATTATCTCAGTCCTTACCAGGTGCAGGTGAAATTTAGTTTCTTCTGATGCATGCAGCCTGGGCCAGGAGTGGAT
>NW_008372875.1:0-209 GCF_000622305.1 Nannospalax galili
AAAAACAGATGCTGGCACATATTGAACCTTTGTCAGGTGTCAGTTTTGATATTGTTACTAAGCAGCCTCATAAACCCCCTTTGCACCCATATTTGATTGGTTAACCAGCTCATGGGAAGCTAGCCCTTCTACTGGTAAGGAAAATGAGCCTCAGCAAAGTTAAATAGCCATAGAGATCACAGAGTCAGAGCTGATGTCAGCTGAGCCCC
>NW_008372876.1:0-209 GCF_000622305.1 Nannospalax galili
CTCACCCCCAAGACCTCCTTCCACCTTCTATCAGCCCATTCAGGTAAAAAATCAATGGGGCAGTTCGTTGATGAAGGCAATATCCTCGTGATCCAATCACCTCTCCATAGTGCCAACCAGATGGGGGACAGAGCTTTTAACATATAAGTCTTTCAGGGGGACACCAGAATATACTTTCATTATCTTGGCCAATACTTAACACAGTTTAT
>NW_008372877.1:0-209 GCF_000622305.1 Nannospalax galili
TAATACCATTATTCTGCTTACTTGACAAAGTGCTAAATTGACTCCAAATGACTTATTGTTATACCTATAGATTAATGCATCTCTCAGCTCTCACCAGGGAAGCATCCTTATGCAGCAGATTGTGATTAACACAGAAACCCACAACTAGCCAAAGTGCAGAAAACAAGAGGCTACTGAGTATAATCCCTGAAGAGGACATCTATATCAAA
>NW_008372878.1:0-209 GCF_000622305.1 Nannospalax galili
CTTGCAGAGGTCCTGGGTTCGATCACCAGCACCCAAATAACAGCTAACAACCATCTATAACTCTAGGTCCAGAGGAATCAAATGCCCTCTTATGATTTCTGCGGACAATGCATGACGTGGGTGCACTTACATGCATGCAGGCAATACACTCATACACATAAAATTAAAATTAAAATACTTTTTAAAAATTTAAAGTTATATGATCAGAA
>NW_008372879.1:0-209 GCF_000622305.1 Nannospalax galili
CTGTCCCCTCTACCCTGTTTGTCATATTTGTTGTTAAATCAAGAAGGCACAGTCTACCACGTGGTCCCGAAGCACACGTTGGCATCTTTCCCTTCTCAGCTCATCCTGGTGAGTTCACATAAAGGCTGATCCACGCCGATCTCAGAGCCCAGGCTTTGGGTTATCCTGTTGCCTGTCCCAGAGACACCATGTGAGCATACGGCTGGAGG
>NW_008372880.1:0-209 GCF_000622305.1 Nannospalax galili
ATATTATCTTTAACAGAAAGCAATCTAATATTTTAAGGGTAATTAAATATTACATGATTTGCAACATTAGGGTCACTCTTCAATAGCTGGGCTTAATAATAAACTTCAAAATGCTAAGATCTTATTTTACAATAGTAGTCACAGAAATATAAAATAATGAAAGAAGCTGCTGGAGGAAGTGAAAAACCTTCCCATCTGCCTTGTGTGTA
>NW_008372881.1:0-209 GCF_000622305.1 Nannospalax galili
ACCCACATGGGGCAACTCACAACCGCTTGTAAGCCCAGTTCCAGGAGATCCAGTGCCTTCTTCTGTCCTCCGTGTACACCTGCACATATGTGCATCTACCAATACAGACATGCATCCATACACATGACTACAATCAATCTTAAATATTACACATACAAATATCATATTACATATTTATATGTTTTATTTTACCAAAGGCATGGACTACC
>NW_008372882.1:0-209 GCF_000622305.1 Nannospalax galili
GCCATTGAAAGGATCAACAGCTTGGAACACACCAAATTCAATCAGCTATGGTTTAAAAAAAAATCCTCACCTTGATATATAGCTTAATTTCTATAGCCTCTCCGCTTCCCTCCACTGATGGTCACACCAGAGACCAGCTGGCTACCAGACAGCAATCCGCTATTCCAAAAAGACACATCCACAGCAATTACAGAAAGGCATATTCCTGA
>NW_008372883.1:0-209 GCF_000622305.1 Nannospalax galili
AACGGGACAGCATGAACAAGTGAACTCACAGTGCACAGGACAGGAGCCATAGTATGGCAGGGAGGACATCCAGAACCCCACGGAGAGCTGGGTCAGGGTACTGCCAGTTTGGGGAATGTATTAAATGAGGCCACAGTGGGGACTGGAGAGATGACTCGATGGTTAAGAGCACATGCTGCTCTTCCAGAGGACCTGAGTCCTCTGAGTTC
>NW_008372884.1:0-209 GCF_000622305.1 Nannospalax galili
CTTTTATAAGTTCCCTTGGTCACAGTGTTTTATCACAGCAACAGAAACAAGTAGCTAATACAAATATGCATTACATGCATATATAGAATCGTCAAAGAAGAAAAAATAACCAGCAGATTGTTGTAAGACAAGGTAATCCCAAAATTTATATGAAATGCCAAACAAATTAGAATCAAGCTTTATGAAATACACTAAAACTGGAATTACAC
>NW_008372885.1:0-209 GCF_000622305.1 Nannospalax galili
TGCCTGGCTCTTTGCTTAGTTCTTAGTTATTTGCTTTGTTTATTTTCTTTTGTTCAGATAGGGTCTTTCTATATAGGCTGGCATCTTTTTGTCTGTGGGGGTGCTGCTGGGACCTTATATCTGCTAGGCAGGTGCTCTAACACTGAGCTACATCCCTAGTCCATTTTTATTTTATTTTCCTTTCATTTTGAGACAGGGTTTCACCAAGT
>NW_008372886.1:0-209 GCF_000622305.1 Nannospalax galili
AGGAATGGAAAAAAGTTTTCCAAGCAAATGGCACCAAGAAACAAGCAGGAGTTGCTATTCTGATATCTGACAAAATAAACTTCAAGTTAAAATTAACCAGAAGATATAAAGAAGGCCACTACATTCTGACAAAATGGAAAATCGACCAGGAAGACACTATAATCATGAACATGTATGCAACAAACTGTGGTGCACCCAACATCAGAAAA
>NW_008372887.1:0-209 GCF_000622305.1 Nannospalax galili
AGAGTGTGAAGTGTGAAGTGGAATCTCTTTTGCCTTTAAATGCAAGGTTGCTGAGGGAGTTTTTAAACTTTACCATAAGGAATGTTTTCATTTTCTCCCATAGGTGTAGACCTGTGTCAGAGGTATAAATGGCCTTGCTTAATCCAAGTTCCCTTCCCAGTTCACCATCTTCCATCTCACTATCCTAAACACACACACACACACACACA
>NW_008372888.1:0-209 GCF_000622305.1 Nannospalax galili
ATTGGAGCAATATAGTGGCACATGGGGACTTAGTGTTGGCACACTGGAGCACTGTGATGTTACAGTGAAGCATTGTGATGTCACATTTGAGCATTGTTATGGCACATGGGATAATTGTGATTTCACATTTGGTGAATGTGAGGAGACATTGAGCAGCCTGTTTTCATATTGAGCATTGTGTTGTCACATTGGAGCCTTGTGATGTGAAA
>NW_008372889.1:0-209 GCF_000622305.1 Nannospalax galili
AAAAGGCCCCAATCTGTCATCACAATGCTCAATGTGCCAACAGAATGTTGAGTGTCCCTTCACAATGCCCCAATGCCTGACCACTGTGCTCAATGTGATATCACAGTGATGAAAGTCCCCTAACAATGCTCCAATGTGTTATCACACATTTGTAATCATGCATTGTAATGGCACACTTAGCATTGTGGTGACACATGAAACATTGCAAT
>NW_008372890.1:0-209 GCF_000622305.1 Nannospalax galili
GCACAGAAAGGGTCCAGGGCAGCGGTGGAGCTGATCAGGGCCTGGGCACAGGGAGCTCAGCAGGTGCTTCCAGGTGGTGAGTACAGGGTGCAGTCCTGCAGGAGGCTGCTGCTTGGTGGGCTGTCGGGGCACCCATGGGCTGGAGGCCAGAGGAGACCGGAGGGGTAGTGCCGAGCACTCTGGGCGGGACTCGCGGAGCACATGGAATC
>NW_008372891.1:0-209 GCF_000622305.1 Nannospalax galili
TTTAAGTGTATGAGTGTATTTCCTGCATGGATGTAAGTGCACCCATGTTGCGCATTGCCCATGGTGGTCAGAAGAGGGCGTCAAATTCCCCTGGAACTGGGGTGCAGATGGTTGTTAGCTGCTATGTGGGTGTTCGATATTGAGCCTGGGTCCTCTGTGAGAGCAGCCAGTGCTCTTAACTGCTGGCCATCTCTCTAGCCTGCTTTTTT
>NW_008372892.1:0-209 GCF_000622305.1 Nannospalax galili
CCAAGACTGTTGGCCAGAGGAAATAGAGTCATTTCTTTTTTGTTTTATGTGTATGAGTGTTTTGCTTGCATGTAGAGTGCAGAGGCCAGAGGAGGGCCTGGCATCCCCTGGAACTGGAGCTAAAGAGTTTGTAGCCACCATGTGAATGCTTGGAACCAAACCTGGATCCTCTGGCAGAACAGCCAGTGCTCCATCCACCTTTTTTTTTT
>NW_008372893.1:0-209 GCF_000622305.1 Nannospalax galili
ACACGGGTTCTTTTCACTGGTGCCTTTAAAGTTTATTAGTCACTCATTTACATTCCCATGTGGATTCATTTCAGTGATAAACTGGATATGAAATGAGAGCAGTAATTACATTCACATCTAAAACAAAACCCAACTCCAGAGTCAAGATTTATAAGGAAAGAGAGGCTCATTACTACCAGCACAGCCACACAAATTTAGGAATTCCCTCC
>NW_008372894.1:0-209 GCF_000622305.1 Nannospalax galili
GTTTGTGCTGAGCAGGTTAACTGTGTAGTGCTAATCTCGTGGGGAAATATCTTAGAAGAATTTAGTTATGAATGTTATTTCTGCCAGATGAATGATGGTATGAAGTAAAACATTCAATTTTCTTACCACTAACTGAGATTAACATAATATTCTTGTTCATTTAATCCTCACAGAGATAGTATCTACTTATTAGTCCCCAGTGTCTACTG
>NW_008372895.1:0-209 GCF_000622305.1 Nannospalax galili
AAGTAAACCTCACTGGTTCAGCAAGTTGGATTTTGATGCTATCATTTCTTTAACTCCCTGTCTGGGGTGTGTAGGGGCTTGTTCAGGTCTCTTCCTACTTTCACACAATAACAACTTTAGGAAGGAGAGGGTTACAGAGGAACCATAAAAGTCCATCACGGTGGGGAGGCACCACAGGAGGCAGGAGAAGCAGAAAGCTGAGTGCTCAC
>NW_008372896.1:0-209 GCF_000622305.1 Nannospalax galili
TGTGATGTCCCATTGGAGCATTGTGATGACATATTGGAGCACTGAGATGACGTATTGTGGCATTTTGATGGCATGGTGAGCATTGAGGTAACACATTATGCATTGTCATGGCACAGAAAGACAGTGATGTCACCTTGATACGTTTTAATGTCATATTAGGTCATTGTGATGGCACATTGAACACTGTGATGACACAGTGTTGCATTGTT
>NW_008372897.1:0-209 GCF_000622305.1 Nannospalax galili
CTGCTACAGGTCTGTAATCCCAGCACCTAACATTTGGGAGTTTGAGGCCACCCTAGTTGGACTACATAGCAAATGCCAAACCAGCCTGGGATATAATGTAGGACTTTGTCTCGGAGAGGCATCAAAGAGGCCTGGAGGTTAGGTAGAGAACTTTCGTCGCACGCATGAAGCCCTGGGTTTAATTCCCAGCCCCGCAAAGTGAAATAGAA
>NW_008372898.1:0-209 GCF_000622305.1 Nannospalax galili
TAGACAGCCAACAGATAAAGAGGTCTTAACCTTTCTACATGTGAGTGGGCCAATTTGATACTCTTGTAGAAATAATGGATAAATTCTAGGGCTTACAATTAACAGGCTCCCAGAATCCTGAGGCATTATGTGTAGACTGTGTGGTTAGCATGGACATGTCTAGATATAACAATGCCAACTGCTGGATTCAAAGTCCCAGAGAAAGTCTT
>NW_008372899.1:0-209 GCF_000622305.1 Nannospalax galili
TTTATCCTCTTTTACCAGAAGCTGCCTGTCCAACCTCGGATACAGATGGCTGAGTCTGAGAGGGAGGGGTTAATTTGTAAAACTGGGATTAGGCCACCAAAAGGCCACAAGAGGCAAGAGTGTGACCACCCTCCTTCTTTCTGTGTACCATCTGCTCTAACTATAATGGTGGCAATAGATCCTAGATCAGAATTGAAGGAACAGATAGC
>NW_008372900.1:0-209 GCF_000622305.1 Nannospalax galili
TTGTGTCATTCCTATGATCCACTGTGTCGTCAAGATGCTCAGTATGCAAATGCAGTGCTCAACGTCCCCTCACAAACCCCCAATGTGACAAAACAATGCTTCAGTGTGTCAATGAAATGCTGACTGTGACATCCCAATGCTCAGTGTGACATCAAAAAGCTCCAGTGTGTCACTACAATGCTCAATTTGATATCAGAATGCTGAATGTC
>NW_008372901.1:0-209 GCF_000622305.1 Nannospalax galili
GTGAGTCACCACGCCTGGCTAGTTTTAGTTTTTTGTTAATACATTATCTTTCAGTAGGTGTTCAGGCTTGAGGGCTTTTGTCAGCCTTAAATTACTTAGATGACTGTAGTTTGTTATAGGATATGGAATGCTATTTTTGTGACAATTCTGATTGAGTACCTCATATATAGATGGTGTTATTTTATGTGTATGAGTGTATTGCCTGCATG
>NW_008372902.1:0-209 GCF_000622305.1 Nannospalax galili
TGCCAGCAAAATGTTACAAGATGACTTCACAATGTCCCTTTGTCATTTGACAATGCTCCAGTTTGATGTCACAATGGTCCAGAATGCCAATACTATTGCACCATGTGTCTCTATATTGCTCCATAGACTCATCAAAATATTACAATATAAATTCACATTATTCCTTTGTGACATCACAATACTCCAATGAGCCAATACTATTGCCCCAT
>NW_008372903.1:0-209 GCF_000622305.1 Nannospalax galili
TCATCCCTTCCCAGACAAGGCTGTTTAAAAGCATTGCTTTGGCTACAGGATTTGTTATTTTCTATCTAAACTTGCTTGTACTCTTAGTATCAAATCTGGGAGAGCCTCAGTTGGCTTTTGCTTAAAAAAAATTAATGATGAGGTCTCTCCAGGCCCATTGGACAATGGTGTTAGGCAGTCCCAGGCCTGCAGGGCACATAAGCGAATCT
>NW_008372904.1:0-209 GCF_000622305.1 Nannospalax galili
AAGAGACGATGCAAAGCAAGAGATGGATATGACGGACTGAAAAGGACTAGAAGAAAGATAACTCCTCAGATAGATGAGAAGGTGAAAAGTAAAAAGTTAGATGGCAGATTAACAAGTGCTATGAAGATCCATTTGCAGAACTCTTACTGAAAATGTGCACCTGCCCTGGAACATAAGAGCAACTGAATCTACTGAAAGTGTATGGAGAA
>NW_008372905.1:0-209 GCF_000622305.1 Nannospalax galili
GGGGGGGATCACCAGGTTGGATGTTTCTATGTCCAGCTGTAGTCTTCCCCCATCCCACAAGGGGGAGGAGCACAGCCCAACTCAAGCTGTTTAATGAGGTTTGGTAATAAATGCAGTCTTTTGAAAACTGTGTGTATAATAACAATTATTTAAAGTATCCAGTAGATTAAAAAAATAATGAGCAGTTTGGCCGGCACAGTGACTCCTGG
>NW_008372906.1:0-209 GCF_000622305.1 Nannospalax galili
ACTCTAAAATGTTTTCAATTGCATTTACTTATTTGTGTGCATGCATGCAAGGTCAGAGGACAATTTGCAGGAATTGGTTCTCTCCTTCTACCACAAGGAGCCAGGGGATCGAACACAGGTCATCAGGCTTGGCAGCAGGCACTTTTACCCACTGAGCCATCTTGCCAGCCCAAATTCCCATTCTAGCATTGAGAAAGCTGGCTCCTACC
>NW_008372907.1:0-209 GCF_000622305.1 Nannospalax galili
GTAGGATGGTCATTTTCACAATATCGATTCTTCCAATCCATGAGCATTGGAAGTCCTTCCATCTTCTGATGACTTCCTCAATTTCGTTCTGTAAGAGTTAAGATTTTCCTTGTAGAGCTCTTTAATATCTTTCGTCAGGTTTATTCCAAGGTTTTTTTTTTTTTGGGGGGGGCTATTGTGAATGGGAGGGTTTCCCTGTGCTCTTTCTC
>NW_008372908.1:0-209 GCF_000622305.1 Nannospalax galili
ACTGTGGTCTGTGCTTTAGCTGCTGCCTCCAGGTTCAAGCCCTGAGCTCCTTCCTTAGCTTCCCTTGATGATGGACTGTGAGCTGTAAGCCTAGTAAATTCTTTGCTTCCCAGGGCATTCTTTTGGCCCTTCTGAGACAAGGTCTCCCTGTAGCCCCAGCTGGCCTATAAGTTGCTATGTAGAACATAGCTGGCCTCCATCTCAGAGAT
>NW_008372909.1:0-209 GCF_000622305.1 Nannospalax galili
CACCAGGATGGTTTCCTTGATCCTCACACGAAACTAAGAGAGCAAATAACCGACCAGGCACGACTGACATGTGTTACAAAGTAACAGAGCAGAGTAGCAGGCCTTGAGGACCCCAAGGTCCTGTGACCTCTTGCCTTCTAGTGGTCAAATCCACTTCCAGGCCCAGATCTTCATCTGCTCAGGTCTGAGGCTTTGTCAGGTTCCATTTT
>NW_008372910.1:0-209 GCF_000622305.1 Nannospalax galili
TGACACAATGGCGAATTGTGATGGCACAATGAGCATTGTGATGGCACATAGTGAATTGTTATGGTACAATGGAACATTTTGGATTCATATTGTAACATTGTTATGGCAGATTGGTGTATTGTGATGGCACAATGAGTATTGTG
Organism: Nannospalax galili; assembly: GCF_000622305.1. NCBI lineage: Eukaryota > Metazoa > Chordata > Mammalia > Rodentia > Spalacidae > Nannospalax > Nannospalax galili. Next base: position 144 of record NW_008372910.1, read on the forward strand.
ATGACACACGGGAGATTTGTGATGTCACATTGGGGGATTGTGAGGGTACATTGAGCACCGTGTTTG
>NW_008372911.1:0-209 GCF_000622305.1 Nannospalax galili
ACAATTTGTATGTGATCCTCCAATTTTCAGAGTTCAGATTTATCATTAGCTGGAAAGTAAAATGTCTTTGATCAGCTGAAGAAAAAAATTGTAAAGATTTTGGTTTGATGGGTGAAACTGTAATATTTTCTGAAATTAGCAGTGTCTTGGTTTCTTTTTTGTTCTTGTTACTGCACTAAAAGATCATGACAAAAGAAACTTAAAGGAAA
>NW_008372912.1:0-209 GCF_000622305.1 Nannospalax galili
GGCTGAGCCCTGGCACCCCAGGACAGAGTACAGTGGGTTTCTGGGCAGCTCTATTCCAGCACTTGATTTTGTCATTTTGTTGGCATTGTGTTTATTGTAATTGTGATTAACATGAGCCCCACATGAGGGTTTTACAACGTTGGAATGAAAGCATTTCAGCAGTTGAGGGGAGCTGTGGCACTCTATGCCTGTCTCTTAACCCCCTCCCC
>NW_008372913.1:0-209 GCF_000622305.1 Nannospalax galili
ACTTAACATGCGCAAGACCTTGGATTTAATCCTTAGCACTACCTCTCCCTGCCTTCATATAGGACCAAATGGCCTTATATTATATTATACCTATTATACCTTAATGACAGTGTGCTGGATAACTTTAGTTGTCAGCTTGACAGTCTTGGGAAGAAGGGACGTCTGTTGGGAATTTCCTCTATCAGACTGGCCCGTGGGCACGTCTGAGG
>NW_008372914.1:0-209 GCF_000622305.1 Nannospalax galili
ATAAGCAGCCATTTCCCTAGGCAAGCAAGAGGCTCTTTCTTTAAAAAAAAAATACTTTACTTATTTTTATTTTATGTGTATGAGTGCAGTGCCTGCATGTAGGTGCACCCCTGTCATGCAATGCCCACAGGGGTCAGAAGAAGGCATCAGATCTCCCAGAACTGGAGTTACAGACAGTTGTTAGCAGCCATATGCATGCTGGGATTCAA
>NW_008372915.1:0-209 GCF_000622305.1 Nannospalax galili
CTAAGCTTCAGTCTGCCATACAGTCAAGCTCAAATTCTACCCTTAATCTTGTTCTTTGGCCTAATTATCTAAACTTTGCTTTACGGGTGATGAATCTTTCTCATATTAATGCTTCATTGTGTCTGTTGTGTGCCTCCCTGGTTCGGCCTTTGCTGGCCGCTGTTCCTGTTAATAATTCTTCTGCACTTGGTACTGCTGTTGCTGGCATT
>NW_008372916.1:0-209 GCF_000622305.1 Nannospalax galili
TCTTCGTTATCGGGATCAAAAGATGTTGATACTCTTCTGGTTAGTCTCTCAGGCACCCAGACAGGTTCCGCGGCTTCCTGTGGGAAAACACAAATAGCTCCCCTTGACCTCTGGATTACAGGATCAGGGCCTTTCCATTTATTAGTTAAAACATCTTTCCACTTCACCAGAATAGTGGGAGTGACTGGATATTGAGCACTATGTTTGTC
>NW_008372917.1:0-209 GCF_000622305.1 Nannospalax galili
TGAAGACTGGTCTCAGGTGTGCAAAGACAAGGTGGTGTAGGGGACAGGTTTGAGGGCTCCAAGGTCTAGGTAGGGAAGGACGCTGGCCTCAGGAATCCCCGGCCATTTGGGGGAGGAACATACTGGGATGAAGGCCTGTGTCAGGTACAAAAAGGCAATACTGGGGAGTGGAAAGGTTTTGAAGGCTTCAGCGTTCTGTACTGAAGAAT
>NW_008372918.1:0-209 GCF_000622305.1 Nannospalax galili
GGCCCAGTCATGCACGTGTCACCCAAAAGTGTTAAGGGAGGGAAAGCACCAAAGGTGGATGTTTGACCATGAGAAGACAGGAATGTGTGGTTATGTGTTTCCTCCTCTGTATTCCACAACCTGGGGCGACAGGCTTCTCAGGGACAAGTTCTGTGCACTGTCAATTTGTTGCATTTAAACACAGCTGGTACACTAGCTGCCCCTCCTCC
>NW_008372919.1:0-209 GCF_000622305.1 Nannospalax galili
ATTGCTTTTACCCTACTCTTAGAATATATAAGAAGTTATTATTGGGGTGGAAAAATGAGTCAGCAGTTAAGAGCACTGGTTGTTCTTACAAAGGACCTGGGGTCATTTTCTATCACCCCACATGGTGGCTAACAACTGTACATAACTCTAGCTCCAGGAAATCCATGGGCATTGCACAACAAGGGTGCACTTACATACATACAGGCAAA
>NW_008372920.1:0-209 GCF_000622305.1 Nannospalax galili
TTTTTCTCATACTAAACAGCCAAACTTTATCTCATCACACCAGAACCTGAATTTTTAGGTCATTTCCAGTTTCATTGTATTTGTCTATTTTTTAAACCCTTTTTCTCTTCAGACTGGGAAGTCAGCGTGGTTGGTGAAGTGCTTGTCATGCAGGTGTGGGGATCTGAGTTCGAGCCCAAGACTCAGACCAGTGAGAGAGAGTTTAATGA
>NW_008372921.1:0-209 GCF_000622305.1 Nannospalax galili
GCAGGTGACACGACCATGTGCATGTCAAAGAAAGCAGGTGACACGACCATGTTCACAATTAAGTGGGCAGGTGACACGACCTTGTGCACGTCAGAGATGGCAGGGTACACCACCCTGTGTACGTCAGAGAGGTCACGAGACACGACCATCTGCACGTCAGAAGGGCCAGGTCACACTACAATCTGCACGTTAGAGTGGGTAGGTGACAG
>NW_008372922.1:0-209 GCF_000622305.1 Nannospalax galili
CTGTGTACATATTGTGTTTTATAAGTTTTTAGGTAAATCTTTTACCTTATGCAGTTTAGAGAGTGGTCTACCAAAACCTTGCTTCAGGTGGAAAACAAAGCAATTGGTATATAGATAAACATTATCAAATTGACACTTACAACCTCCAGCATAATCAGTTAGGGAAAACTGCTATAACCCTGTTTAGACTTTATAACTGTTGGAGTGGG
>NW_008372923.1:0-209 GCF_000622305.1 Nannospalax galili
CCTCACCATAAATACTGGCTGATCATTCATGAACTGACATTTGGATGCTCTCAAGCGGACAGGTGGGAGGACTTTTCTTGGTTGCCCAGGTTGTTCACAGCTTTCCTTTGATCTCCGTCCTGGCCACTGGAGGGTGACTTCTCATAGTTCAGCAGATTTGAAGATGTTTGAAGTTCCCTCTTCTTAAGGCACCATCTATATGACCCATC
>NW_008372924.1:0-209 GCF_000622305.1 Nannospalax galili
GAGCTTATAGTTCCAGAGGAAATCAGTCCATCTCCTTGATGGGGAGACATGATGGCAGAGATGGCCAGAGCAGAAAGAGGAGCACTCACATCTTCAAGCAGGCACAGGAAGCAGAGTAAGACTAGAAACCCGGCAAGGCTTAAGAACTCCCTAAGCCTACCCCCAGTGACATGCTTCCTCCAGCAAAGCCACACTTTCTAAAACCTCCC
>NW_008372925.1:0-209 GCF_000622305.1 Nannospalax galili
TCTCTCTCTCTCTCTCTCCATGTATCTGTGGCAAGCACTATGGAGGGAAACTGAGGTCCAGTAGAACATTCATGTCCAATAAACTGGGAAGGAGACTGAGGAGGTAGATGGCAGGGCAGCCTCTGCTCTGCCCCACTTGTCCTCTGATCAGCCAGAGTGGGTAGGGACGCAGAAGAATGGCGGAGGCTGTCCTTACGGAATGGGATCAA
>NW_008372926.1:0-209 GCF_000622305.1 Nannospalax galili
AAATAAATAACAACACAAGGTAGGCAGTCTGGCCACAGTCCCTAGGAAATAACACGCTTTGTTGGTGAACAAGCTGTGCATGTGTGTGCAGCTCCAGTTTTATGCCTGTGGCCCGCCACGGGTTGGACATACACATCCCGGGACTCACACATGTGGGAAAGCCCAGGATGGGTTTAAAGCACAGCTGCCCACATCTAAGGCTAGACAAT
>NW_008372927.1:0-209 GCF_000622305.1 Nannospalax galili
TCCTCTGCCATCCTGAGGCCAAATGTCTTTGAGTGTTCCTCTGTCCTCAATCATTTTCAAGTCCACACTGATGAATCCCAACTACTTTTGGTGATGGGAAACCTCTGAAAATAATACTTCTAATACAAAAATCGAGTCACTGGAGGAGGGGTTCTAAGTTTGATTAAGATGTATTAAACGAAATGCACAAAAACTCAGTAAAAATATTA
>NW_008372928.1:0-209 GCF_000622305.1 Nannospalax galili
TATCTCCCCACATGCCTTTATATTGCTCCAAAGTGCTATGACAATGTTACAGTATGACTTCACAACGTTCCATTGTGACATCACAAGTCTTATTGTGCCATCACTACGTACATTTGTGTCATTACAATGATACATTGTGTCGTCATTATGCTCAATATTGCAACATGGTGCTCAACGTCTCCTCACAGTCCCCCAATGTGACCTCAAAA
>NW_008372929.1:0-209 GCF_000622305.1 Nannospalax galili
GGGCCAGCACTAGACTGAGAACTGTTGCAGACTGGTTGATGCTGGGTGAGGTACAGTATGTCCTACATACAATCTCTAGATGGGCTGAGTAGACTCTAGTGGACGAATTTACACTGAAGGGCATCTGGGTACAAAAGCTTGACTGGATGGGACTTAACATACATGGAGGAATATATGAGGTCTATTGGGGATGCTGGGGAGTCATGGAT
>NW_008372930.1:0-209 GCF_000622305.1 Nannospalax galili
AGAGCAATTAGATTCCCTGAAGGGGGTGGTCCTTCAAAATAGAAAAGTCTTCGAGATTTACTGATGGCAAGAAAAGGGGGAGCCTGCCAGTATCTTAAAAAGGGAGCTGCTTTTACACAACTCAGTCAGGCCTACTCAGAGATGCAGTTAAAATCAATTGATTGTGCCTGAAAAATTTGACAGTAAGAATCACAATCCTGAGGGAAACT
>NW_008372931.1:0-209 GCF_000622305.1 Nannospalax galili
ACTTAATTCCATTAAACTGGACACTTAAAAAGATAAATTTTATTTTATACGTATTTTACCACAATGAGCAAAATTGAAGTTTGAAAAAGGAACGCAGGCTTGTGAGACACCTCAGTGGTAAAGGCCCTTGCTGCCAAGCCTGACAACCTGAGTTCGATCTCAGGATTCAGAGTGGTGGAGAAAATCAGCTCCCACAGTTATCCTCTGAC
>NW_008372932.1:0-209 GCF_000622305.1 Nannospalax galili
CCTGACTAAGAGGGCCTCATGGTTCCCTAAACCCCTCAGAAAAGCACCGTTTTCTTTGAAGTCAAAAGCAGACTCTTCTCCACTGTTTGGCCAGCACAGCAGGCCTCCCCTTTGATCTCTAAAGGGGTCAGGTTTTAACTGTTCCTGTCCCATGTTGTCCCCCCCGCCCCAACCTTTAAAAAATAAATCTTCCAGCCTTCTGCACCCCC
>NW_008372933.1:0-209 GCF_000622305.1 Nannospalax galili
TTTCCTCCTTGCCAGGGCTAGACCCATCACCACCACTCCCCTTCAGGAGTAGTAAAGACTTCCCCGGGGCTTGGGTAGAGAGGAGTGAGGAGTGTGGGCAGACAGCGTGGTGGGCAGGGCCTGCTGATGGGTTGTCCTTTCCTCTGTGTCTGACCTGGATACTCCCCCAGATCTTCCCGTGGTGGTCACAGTGCTGGCCGTGGTGGGGA
>NW_008372934.1:0-209 GCF_000622305.1 Nannospalax galili
CTCTCCCTAGGAGGTGCCTCACACCTCTCACATCTCCAGCATCTTGGAGTCCCCACTGCCAACCGGGCTTCATTTTCATAGCTTCACACAATGGCTGATTAAGGCCTTCTTTACGTAGGCATGCCCCTGTTGCATACTTCCTGACCTTTGTGGCTCTCTGAAACTGCAGAGGAAGAACTGATGAAACCGTTACTCTTGCATCTTTCTTG
>NW_008372935.1:0-209 GCF_000622305.1 Nannospalax galili
AGATTTGTTTGCTTTCTCGGGAGCTCAGCACTGCATTCAGAGTGATGCTTCCGGACGTTTCCCAGGATGTTCCCTCCTAAATTTCTCCTCCCATATGTTTCTGCCAAACTATTACATGGGTTCATCTTCTTTCTAAAATACGGAGGCTTCTCCACACCACGTTTTCCTAAATAACAATCTTAATCACCTGGTCTTTGAAAGATGTGGAG
>NW_008372936.1:0-209 GCF_000622305.1 Nannospalax galili
GCATTTTGAAGGAACATTGAGGATTGTGATGACTCACTGGTTTATTGTTATAGCACACTGAGGAGTGTGATGTCAAAATGGAGCATTTTCCAGACTTATTGGAGCATTGTGATGGCACATGGAGTATGGTGATCCCATAATGGAGCATTGTGATGAGACATTGGTTCATTGTGGTGGCACACAGAACATTGTGATGGCACAATGGAGAT
>NW_008372937.1:0-209 GCF_000622305.1 Nannospalax galili
ATGCACAAGAAATCATCGGATCGTACCTGGCTCCTGGTGGAGCCCCAGAAGCCGGTCATACTCCTGTCCCAGTGAGTCCTGTGACCCCCAAATGATCCAGCTCTCGATCTGTCTTGTGTTCCCACACACACAGACTCCCCCTTGGGGTGAGGACTGGCGGGGGATAGGAAGAGAGTCAGCAGATGAGTGGACTCTCAGGAGTGTCTCCT
>NW_008372938.1:0-209 GCF_000622305.1 Nannospalax galili
GATACATTGCAGCACTCCTTAACATTTTGTTTGTTTGTCATTGTAATGGGGTTATCTACTGCACATTATTTTTTTGAAAAACAGATTGAAAATTTCATTATCCATTTTTTTAGCATGCATATGCATGTGCACACGCACATGTGCGCACACGCGCGTGCGCACACACACACACGAAAGTTTCAAATGTCATACTGTATTCTAACCACGTG
>NW_008372939.1:0-209 GCF_000622305.1 Nannospalax galili
CTCTCCTGTGCCATCACAGTGTTGCAATATGACTTCTCAATGTTCTCTTCTTCTATCACAATTCTCATTGTGCCATCACAATGCACCCTTTTGAAATTACAATGATCCCTGTGTTGTCACCATGCTCAATATGCAAACACAGTGCTCAATGTCCCCTTACCATCCCCTAATGTGACATCACAATGCTACAATGTGACATCACAATGCTC
>NW_008372940.1:0-209 GCF_000622305.1 Nannospalax galili
AGGCAGTTTTTCCCACCAAGGCCTTCCCCAGCAGCCAGTTATAGTCAATGAAGAGACAGCAAATATGGCTAAAGCTAGGAGGAAGACCCAGGGCCTGCCTGACTCAGGGAACCAACAGGTGCATCAGGGACAAGAGGGACTTTCTGCCTCCTTAGCCAGGTACAAGATCAGGCAACTTGAGCCAGCACCCATAAATGTATCAAGGATAA
>NW_008372941.1:0-209 GCF_000622305.1 Nannospalax galili
TTTCATTAAAACATTGCAAACAAAATACTGTACAGAGGGTGAATGACCTTACTATGTAAAACTATCTTATAAAACAAGATGAAACTGATAGATATCCTAAAATAAAGTGACAAAGGGATTAAAAACAATTTATAAAAGAAGAGACAGAAATGACAGACGACACTAAAAAATGACTAAAGTGGCCGTATCGCTAATTATTAAAGAGGGCT
>NW_008372942.1:0-209 GCF_000622305.1 Nannospalax galili
GATGGCTCCGTGGTTAAGAGCACTGGCTGCTCTTGCAGAGGACCCAGGTTTCATTCCCATTACACACATGGTGGCAAACACCCATTTCTAAGTTGAGTTCCAGGGGAGCAAACATCCTCTTCCTACCTCACAGGCATTGTTATGATATGGATGCAGTTACTTACATGCAGGCAAAATATTCCATACACAAAAAAATAAAAATGTTTTTT
>NW_008372943.1:0-209 GCF_000622305.1 Nannospalax galili
ATCTTGTGTGTTATCTGAGTATATATGCCTGCTTGCTTCCTCGTCCCATGACGGAGTAGCTTTTTCCATCCCTTTATTGTGAGGTGGTGTCTGTCTTTGAGAGCAACACGTGTTTCTTTGAGGCAGCAAGAAGACGAATATTCTTTCCTAGTCCAATCCTCTACTTTGCATCCTTTATTGCAAGGATCTGTGACCATTAGTATTCAGTT
>NW_008372944.1:0-209 GCF_000622305.1 Nannospalax galili
GAAAATGAACAGCAGATCCCAATCTTATCTAAAGGAATATTGGCAAATATAGCTGCCAGATGAGGAAGAACCGTTCTTCCTGAAACAAGGAGCTCTAGATGGGCTGATTAGATTCAGCAGGACAGCACTGAATGGCTGGGTGCGCCGACAACACAGCTGACAGTAACAAGGATGACAGAGTATATGGGCTCCACTGGCAGGAGGGAAGA
>NW_008372945.1:0-209 GCF_000622305.1 Nannospalax galili
GGGTCAGAGGACAACTTGCAGCAGTCAGTTCTTTCCTTCCACCGTGTGGTTCTTGTGAATCAAACTTGGGTTGTCAGGCACCCACTGATCCTTCTTGCCAGCCCAGCATGAACTTGAAAAGCCAGTTTATTACTTGTCTTTGCTATTGAACAAGTGATCCTAAGAGCCTTTCCTTTCGGTCTTTCTGTAATACCATTTCACAATGATTC
>NW_008372946.1:0-209 GCF_000622305.1 Nannospalax galili
AATAAATGGCAAATTGGACCAGTAAATTGAGCAGCAGAATGGCTGCACATGCTAACCTGTTTGGCAAACGGCTCACATATTCATTGCTGCACGATTTTTACACAGAAAAATGAATTTTTAGCATAGAGTGTAGAAAAACAATAAGGTAATTTTTCATAATATTTAATAAAATTAAATACAATTTTCCTTCTAAAATATGATAAACATTA
>NW_008372947.1:0-209 GCF_000622305.1 Nannospalax galili
AAAAAAGAAAAGAAAAAGAAAAGCTTGGTCTGGTGGTACAAACATTAGTTCTAACTAATCTGGAGACTGAGCCTGAAGGATTATAAATTATAAGGTCAGCCTGGGCTACTGAACGAGTTCAAGTCCATCCTGAGTAATTCAGCAAGACCCCATCTCAATCTTAAAAAGAGGACAAAGGAGCTGGAGAGATGGATCAGTAGTTAAGAGCA
>NW_008372948.1:0-209 GCF_000622305.1 Nannospalax galili
CAGTTTGGGTTGGCATTTTTTTCCTCCCCAGAACTTGAAATATCTGTCCAGACCCACCTTTCTTTTAAAGTTTCAGTCAAGTAAGTTGTTGTTCTGATGGGCCTGCCCTTATCTGTGCCTTGTGTCTTTTGCTTGTTGCTTTCAGTATACTTTCTTTGTTCAATGCATTTAGTGTTTTAAGTCTAATACAAAGGGAGGAGGTACTCTTC
>NW_008372949.1:0-209 GCF_000622305.1 Nannospalax galili
CCATAACTCCAGTTCCAGGGGATCCAATGGCCTCTTCTGTCCTCCGAGGGCCTTGCACGACACGGGTGCACTTACCTATGCGCAGGCAATACACTCCTAAACGTAAAATAAAAATATTTTTTTAAAAATTAAGAAAAAAAGAAAGAATGTACCAGAGGGACCTCTGAGGTTGAATTATCACCTAGGTACTTTCCATTGGCTTCTTTAGG
>NW_008372950.1:0-209 GCF_000622305.1 Nannospalax galili
GGGTTACCTAACTCAGAGGCATGGGAGGAGGTTGGAAAGTTAGAGAGAGGAAAAGAACAGAACTTCAGGTAATTTTAAGATATGTGTGCTGTTTCCAAACAGTATAAAAACAACTTTCCAACCTGGGCATGGTGGTACACGCCTTTAATCCCTGCAAATCTGGAGGCAGAGGCAGGCGGATCTCTGTGAGTTCAAGGCCAGTCTGGTCT
>NW_008372951.1:0-209 GCF_000622305.1 Nannospalax galili
TATGCGTATGTGTATATGTGTATGTGCGTATGTGCATATGTATGTGTATATGTGTATGTATATGTGTGTATGCGTATATGTGTATATGTGTATGTGTATATGTGCATATGTGTATTCCTTGAATGTAAGTAGGTGCACTTGTGCCATGCAATGCCTGCAGGATCCCCTGGAACTGGAGTTATAGACAGTTGTTAGCTGCCATGTGGGTG
>NW_008372952.1:0-209 GCF_000622305.1 Nannospalax galili
TTCTACCTCTCACTTGACTAAAAGGAGACAGAAGCACAAGAAAGTCCTCAAATCAGCAAGGCCTACAAGGATCACATTCTAAGGTCTTCGTGTAAGTGGAACAGAATTCAGAGAAGACAGCAGAGCAAAGCCTCACACTGGAGCAGCTGCAGCTGTGCTTTGCAGGGGATTTCCCATGAGCAGAAGCACACCACATCTAGAGGAATGCC
>NW_008372953.1:0-209 GCF_000622305.1 Nannospalax galili
TGTAATAGCACACTGGAACATTGTGAAGACACATTGGGACACTGTGAGGGCACATTGGTGCATTGTGATGGCACATGAAACATTGTGATGGCACATTGGAGCATTATGTTGGAACACTGGATTATTGTGATGTCACATCAGAGCACTGTGATGGCATATTGATCATTGTGATGGCACATTGGAGCACTATGAGGACACACTGGAGCATT
>NW_008372954.1:0-209 GCF_000622305.1 Nannospalax galili
CCACACAGCCACACAGCCAGAAGTTCTTGGCCCTGATAACAGTGCCAGGTTTGGGCTGAATCTTGTGAAGTAGGCCTTACATCAGTCGGCCCTTAGATCAAACCGCGCCACTTCTGCACCAGCGGGCACATCTCGCCAGGTCAGCCATCGTCGTACTTCTCGGGGTTCACAGCCTGGTAAAGGTTTGTGATTACTTTTCCTTCTAGCAG
>NW_008372955.1:0-209 GCF_000622305.1 Nannospalax galili
CTCTCAGTGGAGATTTGGTTACTCTAGGAAGATACCTAAAGAAGACTATGTCATAGGCAAAAGAAGTTGTATTTAGGTTTCAGTTCTAGAGCTGGAATTATTAAACAATTAGGCCCGTCCTATGGAAAAGGCCCCAGCAATTGAATTAAATGGGCAGGGTGTGGTGACCCAGACCTTTAATCCTAGCACTTGGGAGGCAGAGGCAGGTT
>NW_008372956.1:0-209 GCF_000622305.1 Nannospalax galili
GCTTTCCTTTAAGACATGGAGAGCAACTTTATTAAGAGGAATAGATTTTGGGTACAGAGATGGCTCAGCGGTTAAGGACCATGTCCTACTCTTGCAGAGGACCCAGTTTGGTTCCCAGCACCCACATGGCTGCTACCAACCACAGGTAATTCTAGATCTAGGGGATTTGACTCCCTCTTCTTGTCTCCATGACCATTTCATGCACAGGT
>NW_008372957.1:0-209 GCF_000622305.1 Nannospalax galili
CACTGTTATTTGCATCAGGCTTATGTACTGAAAATTGGAATCTGCACACGAAGGTCTAAAGGAGATAGTACAAAGGAGAGGGAAGGTAGATATGAGCCTCTACCCACTGAATCCAATGAAGTTCTTTCATTCTGATCAGCTTTATATCTGGAGCTTTTGTTTGGGTCTGTTTCCCTTCCAGAAGAACGAATGCACCACAAAAGCAGAAA
>NW_008372958.1:0-209 GCF_000622305.1 Nannospalax galili
GAGGGAGGGAGGAAGGAAGGATGGAGGGAGGGAGGGAGGAAGGGAGGAAAGAAAGAAGGAGGGAGGAAGGAAGGAAGGAAGGAGGGAGGGAGGGAGGGAGGGGGGAGGGAGAGAGAGAGGGAAAGGAAAGGAAGAAAGAAAGAAAGAAAGAAGGAAAGAAACAAACTTAATGGTTCATATTTTGGAAATATTTCAACACTTTTATGATT
>NW_008372959.1:0-209 GCF_000622305.1 Nannospalax galili
TATATTTCATTTTCTCAAATACTTTTTTCTATATTCTTTTGCATTTGGGAGTTTTGAGATTCAAATTTTCACCTGTGAATTTTTACTGTTTTAAACAGTAAAAAAAGTTTTGATGGAAGGTTTGATTTGTTGTACCTGTGGATGTAGAACTGATGTAACACAATTTGTTTTGATGGTTACCATTTTACCATTGACTTGCCTTTGCATTC
>NW_008372960.1:0-209 GCF_000622305.1 Nannospalax galili
TGGACAATTTCTAGTATATACATTGAGGTAAGTGTTTTCAGAAAAGAAAGAAAAATGCTCTATATAAGAATGATTGTGTGAGTTATAGACATTATAACGGGGGCTTTGTGGACAAGGGAGATATGGGGATGCATTCCAGACACATTGAGTATGAGTTTAATATTATGAAGGAAGCAGAGGCTAAGTCAGTACATGGGTCTGGTACTTGG
>NW_008372961.1:0-209 GCF_000622305.1 Nannospalax galili
GGCCTTGAAACATTTAGAAACAGGGAAGAGGAATCCTAAAAGCTGTTCAAATTTTTTTTTTGGGGGGGGGCGGAATCCTAGAGTTTATTGGGCTTTCTAACAAAGCATAGTGTGGCGTGTGGGGGTTTATTTACAGAAGAGTGGGTGCCCCTATTTAAGGCTGTGTAAAGTCCACACTCAAATATAAATCCTGTGACTGCCTGACAGCC
>NW_008372962.1:0-209 GCF_000622305.1 Nannospalax galili
CCAGCCACTCAGAGACCTGGGGGCCACCGCATCCTGACCCCCCGACATCCAACAAATTGGAAAAAGGGGCAAGACACCTCGACCTTAGCTGAGGGCCTTATTGGCAGCTGATCACTGCTTGGTGAGGGAGAGTTGGTCTTCTTTAAGGGAGTGATGCAAGATAGGCTGACCAGCCTCCAGTGGACAAACTCACACCAAGGGACATCTGG
>NW_008372963.1:0-209 GCF_000622305.1 Nannospalax galili
GACAATGTGCACATCAGAGAGGGCAAGTGAAACGACCATGTGCACATCAGATAGTGCTGGTGACACGACCATCTGTACATCAGAAGGAGCAGGTGGCACGACCATCTGCACATCAGAGGCCGCAGGTCACACCACAATGTGCAGTTCAGAGGGGGCCGGTGACTCAAACATGTGCACGTCATTGAGGGCAGGTGACACAACCATGTGCA
>NW_008372964.1:0-209 GCF_000622305.1 Nannospalax galili
AACTCTAGTTCCAGGGGATCTGACACCCTTTTCTGACCTCCACAGGCATTGCAGAACATGGGTACACTTACATGCATGCAGGCAATACTCTCATAAACATAAAATAAAAAATACATGTATATAATAAAAAATTAAAAATAGAATATGTATGAAAGGGTGGGGATTAAAGGTGTGAGCCACTATGCTTGGCCAGAACATTGTTATTCCCT
>NW_008372965.1:0-209 GCF_000622305.1 Nannospalax galili
CTTTGCATTGGCTGCTCTGCCTCTGTTGAGGTGAGAGCTCTGTCCCCACGTGGCCTGGCAGCCAAAGCCTTGTGGACAGTCTTGCCACTCCACCTTCTGTAGACCCTGATCAGATTTCAGATTTTGGGAAAAGCTGAGCTTGTGTACTAACAGTCCATTTCTTCTGGCCCTGGGTTCCTTCCCCAGCACTGCATCTGACCCCAGGGTTC
>NW_008372966.1:0-209 GCF_000622305.1 Nannospalax galili
ACCACACTTGAGTTTCCTGCCTTTGAGTGGGCTTTTAGTCAAATTAGGTAGGTGTTAATTGGCCCCAAGAAAAGAGTGACACTACTGTGCCAATGGAGTGTGCTGTGTTGACTGTTGATATGGTTATTTGGTCTTGAATCCTGTGCTGGATCATCCACTGATGTTTTCCCTTGGCACTTTCATAGTGTTCTCCAAAGCTATGAGAGCTT
>NW_008372967.1:0-209 GCF_000622305.1 Nannospalax galili
CCTAAACCCTGTCATTAAGTCACAATGTCTTGTGCTGCACTGTCAGCCAGCACATTTGCTTCTAGTTTATGTGTACATATCTTATTCTTATTTAGGTGTACTAAGCTAATTCAACACGGTACATGAAAGTGTCTTTCCCTGAGACCCTGCTTTCATCAGCTGGTAAATTTTCATAACAAATACACAAATTGACACTGTCAACATGATCA
>NW_008372968.1:0-209 GCF_000622305.1 Nannospalax galili
TGTCACCTGCTCCTCTGACGTGCAGAAGGTCATGTCACCTGCCCCCTCTGATGTGCACATCGTCATGTCACCGGCCCCGTCTGATGTGCAGATGGTCGTGTCACTTGCCCCCTCTAACTTGCAGATGATCGTGTCTGCTACCCCCTCTGACGAGCACATGTTCGTGTCACCTGTCCAATCTGTCATGCCGATGGTCATGTCACCTGCCC
>NW_008372969.1:0-209 GCF_000622305.1 Nannospalax galili
TGTCAAAGCTATCCAGAAATGGTTTGATTGTACAGAAGACAGGAGAATGGAGGGGCTACGTCACATCCTAATCTTCAAAGAAATGGTTGACTCAATCCTGTTTGAATCCAAGCACTTTACAGTTTATATTCTAAATATGTCATATTAGGGAGTAAGAGGCGGACATTAAAGATAAAATGTTGCTTGAAGTGTAACCACATCCTTAGGTT
>NW_008372970.1:0-209 GCF_000622305.1 Nannospalax galili
GCACGTCAGAGTGGGCAGGTAATACGACCATGTGCACGTCAGAGGGCACAGCTGACATGACCAACTACACGTTAGAGTGGGCAAGCGACACGACCATCAGCACATCAGAGAGAGCAGGTGACACAACAATGTGCACGTCAGAGGGGGCAGGTGACACGCCCATCTTTTAGTCAGAGTGGGCAGGTGACACTACCGTCTTTAAGGCAGAG
>NW_008372971.1:0-209 GCF_000622305.1 Nannospalax galili
GGAATATTTTGATGTCACATTGGTGCATTGGGATGTACCATTGGAGCATTGCGATGTCACACTGCGTAATTGTAATGTCACAGTGGAACATTATGAAGACATTGTAACATTGTGATGCCATATAGAGCAATATGATGGCACAAGGGATGAGAGTCTTTGCACGTTGGCGTATTGTGACGTCACATTGTCTCATATTGATGTCACAATGG
>NW_008372972.1:0-209 GCF_000622305.1 Nannospalax galili
GACCATGTCCACGACAGAGAGCGCAGGTGACACGACCATCTGCACGTCACAGCGTGCAGGTTACACGACCGTCTGCACATCATAGGCGGCAGGTGACACGACCATCTGCACGTCCGAGGGGGCAGGTGACACTACAATCTTTATGTTAGAGAGGGCAGGTGACACAACCATGTGCATGTCAAAGAAGACAAGTGACAGGACCATGTGCA
>NW_008372973.1:0-209 GCF_000622305.1 Nannospalax galili
ACTATGTAGACCAGGCTGGCCTCAATCTTACAGAGATCCACCTGCCTCTTCTTCTTGAGTGCTGGGATTGAAGGCGTGTGCTACCACACCTGGCAAAGATTTTCTGCATTAAATATATTTTTTTTTACTTTTATTTATTTATATGTGTGTGTGTGTGGGGGGGGGTGGTCAGAGGACAACTTTCAGGAGTGGCTTTTACCATGTGGGGT
>NW_008372974.1:0-209 GCF_000622305.1 Nannospalax galili
ATTAAGAAACAAAGTCCATCTATTTGCTGTCTACAAGAAACTCATCTTAACTTCAAGGATAGATAGGCACCACCTTAGAGTGAAAGGATGGGAAAAATTATTCCAAGTAAAATATGCTAAGAAACAAGCAGGCAAATATTAATCTGACAAAATAAATGTCAAACTAAAATGGATCAGAAGATATAAAGAAGGTCACTTCATTCTGATCA
>NW_008372975.1:0-209 GCF_000622305.1 Nannospalax galili
CTTCATTTTCAAAAATATAAAATCATGACTTTTAAGCAAATATAAAATGGGTGTGTGTCATTAGTGGGGAAACAGTAGTTCAAAGGGCATTTGAGAGGCTAAGTGTTCACATACAAACTTAGGAGACGATTACTGGGATAAATAGAAATTTGGTCAACGTGTAGCAAAGCCATTACAGCTGAGAGAACAGAAAACTTATTTTTATTTCT
>NW_008372976.1:0-209 GCF_000622305.1 Nannospalax galili
GATTGACTACAGATGCGTGCTAAGACAGAACCAATGAGAAAGCTTATGCAAATAGGACTGTCCAATCATGTGCTGTATTCTTGCTGTTATTTGTTTTGGGATAGTATGCCTGCCTGAGTATGTTCACATGTGGGTACATGCACCTGGGTGTGTGTGGAGGCCCAAGGCCAATGTTAGGGGTCTTCTTTGATCACACTCTACTGTATTCA
>NW_008372977.1:0-209 GCF_000622305.1 Nannospalax galili
ATTCCCTGCCAATGTGTCTAAGAGCACAAAATGGTGATGTTTTTGGATTACGAACACATTTTAAACATAAGGTCCCAATTCCAACTTTGGACTAAACATGTGACCTTGATTAAAAGAATAAATTAGAAAAACATTTATCCCACAAAGACTCATTATGTAATATTATACTATTAAATTGTATGAGACACAATGTGAGTTCTTATATAAAG
>NW_008372978.1:0-209 GCF_000622305.1 Nannospalax galili
GAATTATGTAATATACTTTCAATCTATCCACTAGGATCAAGACCAGAAAGAATATTTGCTAAAGCAGTAGCTATCTGATCAATAGAACTAGCAGACGGTATTTCCTCAGAAAATGCCTCATACAATTTCTTCCTGAAATTGCAACTTATAAAAGTTAAATTATCCATTTTTCCTTGAATATACAATTCTATATTTTTCCAATCAAAAAC
>NW_008372979.1:0-209 GCF_000622305.1 Nannospalax galili
TGGCCAGCTGGCCTTTGGTCTCCATCTGGGGAGAAGCAGAGCTAGTTGTGCTTGTGTGCTTCTCTCCCACAGTCAGCAGAGCTGGCGACCATCTGGAGGGACAGGGCAAAGCCTTGGTACAGGAATCCAGGGCCATGTGGAGCAGCAGGTTTCCCAGAGTGGAAGTCCGCAATGGCTCCCCAGAACAGCAGGCATCCCCTGGAGGTCAA
>NW_008372980.1:0-209 GCF_000622305.1 Nannospalax galili
GATTGCAGGACTCTGCCCTGGGGTTCGGGAATTTAACTCGAATCAGCAATAAAAAACAGGATGCTTTTCTTTTGTTGCCTGATTCTTTTCGTTCTCTTTTTTAGGTGACCTAAGCCAAACTTTTCTCTTCCTGCTATCTCTCTCACTCTCCCTCTTTCTCTTTCTCTCTCTCTCTTCCCTGTAAGCTTCCTCTTTGTTCCCCCACCCAC
>NW_008372981.1:0-209 GCF_000622305.1 Nannospalax galili
TACCATAGTTTCATTGAACTGGGTTTTCTTGAAGAAGATACATAGTCAATTAATCTTTAAAACTTGCCTAGAAACACCACCATGTAAAGTCCTGTAGGGGAGAAATATAAAATATGAAGATATACAATCATATTACTTAAATAAAGACTCGGCTTTCTTTTTAAAGCACACAATTCTGATAGAACATTAGGTTACTGGATAATTTTTTT
>NW_008372982.1:0-209 GCF_000622305.1 Nannospalax galili
AAGTCAGTTGACAGCATTTTCACATCCAGTAGTACAACTGTACTTCAGAAATACAGCACTTCTGAGGGAAGAAATACTAGAGAAAAACGCTCCTGAATTCCTGACAGAATGCTTAAATCTTCATTAAGGTGAAGAATATGTTTTCATAGCTTCATATCCCAACTGGTAAACTAAGGACAATAAAATCAAAAACATTTGACCAATTTCAC
>NW_008372983.1:0-209 GCF_000622305.1 Nannospalax galili
CCCAACTGAGATTCTCTCTTCCCAGCTACATCAAGTTGTCAACTGAAGCCAACTGTTCACTGAGGATGGAGAGGCGTGGAGTGCCTGAAGCTAAGATATGAGGCAGAAGGACTGTACTGTTGAAACCATCCAGGTGAAAACACCCTCCCCCAATTTTTAGCAATTGAAAACCACCCAGCACCCACAAGACCATAAAGTTGGTCATGTGG
>NW_008372984.1:0-209 GCF_000622305.1 Nannospalax galili
AAAAAAAACAAGGATCAGAATCAAAACTGATATTCAAAGACATAGGATGTGTCCTGTATAGCTTCACTTGGTAACTTGCCATGACTGTAAGTTAATCCACATCCATTGCTCTGTAGGTAAGCCCAACAAACTCAATGGTTCCCCAATGTGTAGTTTGGCCAAAACAAGCCTCCCTCTGTCCTAAAGACCAAATGAGGAGAGGTGGCGTT
>NW_008372985.1:0-209 GCF_000622305.1 Nannospalax galili
CCTCTGTTGGTTAGATAGCTGGTAAAGATTTTTGTCCACTCAGTGGGTTTCCTCTTCCCTTCCTTGGTTGTTTCATTTGCTGTACAGAAGTTTTGTAATTTAATGAGGTCCCACTTAGTGAGTGTTTATATTAGTGCCTGAGCAGCTGGTGTACAATTTAGAAACTTCTTTCTGAAATCCACATCTTGGAGAGTGCTACCTATGTTTTC
>NW_008372986.1:0-209 GCF_000622305.1 Nannospalax galili
AGCATCAAAAAAGGAAATAGAACTGTAAAGATGTCACTACTGGTTGATGGATAGGGCCCGAAAAGAGAATGGCCAAAGATGGGTCCCCGACTTCATCACTAGGCAGTTGAAGAAGCAGAAAAAATACATGTTCAGCAGTGTTACTGCAAAATTATGAAAGTCAGTAGCTTAATGATTACTCTGTTGTATATCTAGCTTACTTTACATTT
>NW_008372987.1:0-209 GCF_000622305.1 Nannospalax galili
TCTATTTAATTCACAGTTCAATAAATTAAAGAAATTTAAGATTCATCTTAAAATGTTAAACGTGTAAATATAAGATATATAGTAATTAATATTTTAAAGTTAAAATAATAATAAAATGTTTGATCTTTGAAGAAAAACATACATGGATAATTAACTAAATACATAACTTCTGACTCTCTTGGGCACTGTGTGCATGTGGTATATATATA
>NW_008372988.1:0-209 GCF_000622305.1 Nannospalax galili
AGAAGGAGAGGGTTCGTTTCAGCTCACAGTCTTAGGGTACAGATCGCTGTGTTGGGGAAGGATGCTCGCCACAGCTAGAGCACTGGTCCCCTGCACCCGCAGTCAGGAAGCAGAGAGCAGTGAATGCTGCTGCCTAGTTCTCGTTCTCTTTTTCTATTCGGTCCCGGACCCCAGTGCCAAGTGGAATGGGGACACCCACATGAGGGTGG
>NW_008372989.1:0-209 GCF_000622305.1 Nannospalax galili
CCAGGTCAGCTGGCCATTGATTCCTGCCTCCAGATCATGCCATTTGAAGGCGAAGTAGGGATGACTTCTGGGAGCTAGTGGCAGGCTGAAGAATGGGTCCTTGAGATCCAGAAGTGTATACCATTGCTGATCTGGTGGCAGGGTACTGAGTAACGTAAAAGGGTTGGGGACAGTGGGATGAATGTCAATGACTCTCTTGTTCCCCTCCC
>NW_008372990.1:0-209 GCF_000622305.1 Nannospalax galili
AATAAAAATAAAGCAACTGAATTAAAAAAGGTATTATCTTTAAATATATTTACCTCTGCTTACTTAGGAGTGGATATTAGAAAGTTATGTAACTCACATCTATGATTTGAATATGAAGAGCACCCCACCTTCTTATGCTCATATACTTGTTACCCTGCTGGTGGACCTGGTGGGGAGGTTACTAGAACTTCAGGAGGCAGGGCTTTGCT
>NW_008372991.1:0-209 GCF_000622305.1 Nannospalax galili
TTTCTTTTATAATTCTCTATATAATTTTGTAATCAAAAGTATTCAAAAATCTGAATTTTAACTGTTTAACAGAGTGCAATACCATTGCTCCTTTCCTCCTCTCCCTTCTGCTTGAGAAAACTGTTCCTATTTCCTTTCTGTTACTGTGATAAAACACGCTGTCCAAAAGTGATTTAGGGGAGGAGAGGGCTTATTTTCTTGACATGCCC
>NW_008372992.1:0-209 GCF_000622305.1 Nannospalax galili
ACCTCAGAATTATAATACAAAGTAGTGCAGCTCCAATTTAAAAAGTGAACTTTTCAAATAGGTGCATTTTTACTTCAATTAAATTCAATGTCAGTCAGTCCCATAGATAATGTTGGCAATTAAAAGAATACTTTACAAAAGTAGTTAAAAACACTCAAAGAACTTTTATGTGATGCTAGTTTTTAAAGTAAGAATGACTTTCTTCCAAA
>NW_008372993.1:0-209 GCF_000622305.1 Nannospalax galili
TTTAATTCTCAAAAAAGAGGCTTTTATAAGAATAGCCAGCAACTTTGAATTTGCACAGTGAAAATTTGAAGCAATTTATAATTTGGTGACTTTCTATGGTTTTTTTTTTCTTAAAACAGAACAGTCTTTTCTTCTGAAAACACTGTTTCATTATTTATAGTCTAAGAATCACCTTGCGAATCAGTAGAGGAAAAACAAAGGAAAGCAAC
>NW_008372994.1:0-209 GCF_000622305.1 Nannospalax galili
TTTCGTGTGTGTATACATGCCCATAACATGCATGCACATGCTAAGACACCCATGAAGAAGGTCAGAGGATAACTTTCAGGAAATGGTTCTCTCCTTCCTTCATGTGGGTCTAGGGGATCAAACTCAGGTCATCAGGCTTTGCTGTAGGCACCTTTACCTGGTAAGCCATAAGCCATCTTGTCAGCCCTTCCTTGGTTTGTTTTTTTTTT
>NW_008372995.1:0-209 GCF_000622305.1 Nannospalax galili
CCTTGAAAGTAAACCAGAAACAGAAATGGTATTCAACAAATAGGATTTTACTCAACTAGCTTAGATGTCATTTTGTATAGGTAATTATTGGTCTAAAGAAAGAGTTATGTTTCCATATAGATTTGAGGTAGCATCTTTTCTTTTTTTAAAAGCTAAATAACTGAAGGAAGTTAATAAAACCTTATAGGAGGCAGGAAAGACAAAAGGAA
>NW_008372996.1:0-209 GCF_000622305.1 Nannospalax galili
AAACAAAAACATTCCAAGAATTAAATAAAATGAACACACAGCATACTGAAATTTATGGGATACAATGAAATCAGTCCTAAGAGGACAGGAGAATTAATATCTCTACTTGCCTACACTAAGAAATAAGAGCAATCTAGACTAAGTAAGAAAACCCAGGCCCAGAAAGATAAACACCATCTGTTCTCTCTCATATGTAGATCCAAGCTTTC
>NW_008372997.1:0-209 GCF_000622305.1 Nannospalax galili
CACCATTTGTTGAACATGCTGTCTTTCTACAGTGAATGTTCTTGGCGGGTTTAGATTTTTTAACCCTCTGTATTTGACACAACATGTGACATATAACAGGATTAATGTGCCTAAAATTAAAATTAAAATAATCAACACTGTCTGATCTAAGCAAGTGAAGGTTACATTTTAGGGAAATATCATTTAACCAACCAAAATTATATTTTTTT
>NW_008372998.1:0-209 GCF_000622305.1 Nannospalax galili
ACCTCAAGAAACTAAAAAACTCTTTACAACAAAGGAAAGTGTGACTCAAGTACAAAGGACGGGAGAGAAATCTTTGCTAGTTATAAACCCAACCAAGGACTAATATATAGAATAAAGAACCCACAAAAGAAAACAACCCAATGAAAATGGGGTACCAGTCACTTTTCATTTCCATTAGAAATGAAAATTAAAACGACTTTGAAATCCAA
>NW_008372999.1:0-209 GCF_000622305.1 Nannospalax galili
CTTGGTCAACAACCCTTATCTCCTTGTCCTAAACAAATAACTCAGCTATCCTTAGCTAAGAGATTAGACCAGGTTAAAAGTCTACTCCTGATCTAAAAGCCAAAAGTTTACCATGCTTATAGATCTAAAAAGGAAAACATTGTGGCCAGTAAATTATCGGATCGGCATTGATAACCTTGAGTAAAAGTTTAAGAATCCTTCTGGTGCCA
>NW_008373000.1:0-209 GCF_000622305.1 Nannospalax galili
TCTGTTCTTGTGCCTGTAAGTTCCACTGTGTTCCATACTTTCTCCTCTGTCAGACTCAGGGTATGAGGTCTTATGTTGGAGTTTAGTTTTGATCAATTTGGAGCTCAATTTTCTACATGGTGAGAGAGAGGGAACTAGATTCATTCATCTACATGCCACCATCGAGTATGACTGGCCCCATCTGTTGATCACGCTGTCTTTTATCTAGT
>NW_008373001.1:0-209 GCF_000622305.1 Nannospalax galili
TCTGGACACAACAGGGAAGTTGCACATATGAATTCAGAGTGCTTGAGGAAGGCTTCACAAGGCCTGTGCAAGCCCAAGCTAGATACAATCCGAGCATGGAGACAGGAGGTAGACATGTTTTCCCACCCAGAGCTGAGGAGTTACTGACAGTTCGTTTGGGGGATAGACTCCCTCAGTGATCTAGAATTTGTCTGTCAGTCCAGGCTGGC
>NW_008373002.1:0-209 GCF_000622305.1 Nannospalax galili
GGGTGAAGTTAACTGTGGTTGTAGAAATGACTATATCATAAACAACAGTTGCAGTTCTAGTAGAGGCTGTTGACTGACCATCTTGGAAGAGGTAAGCATGAATATCTTCTTTCTTTTTTTCTTCTCTCTTTCTCTCTCAGCAGCCTTCTGAAAACTTCATTTGTAATTAGAAAGCTTACAACAGCAGCAAAGCATGAGTTTGAACAATA
>NW_008373003.1:0-209 GCF_000622305.1 Nannospalax galili
TGCTCCAATGTGACATCACAAAGCTGCAATGTGCTGACACTATGGTCCCATATGCTATTATATTGTTCCACGATGCCATTACAATGTTGTGATATGACTCCACAATATTTCATTGTGCAATCACAATGCTCATTGTGCAATCACAATGTTCCATTGTGTCCTTACAATGATGCATGGTGTCATCCCCATGCTCAATATGCAAACACAGT
>NW_008373004.1:0-209 GCF_000622305.1 Nannospalax galili
TAGTTTCTTTTCAATTGCTGTGACAAAACGCTCTGACCAATAGCAACATGGAGAGTAAAGGGTTTATTTTATCTTATATCTCCCGTTTCACAGTTCATCACTGAGGGAGCCCAAGGCAGGAACCCAGGGTAGGAACCTGGAGGCAGGCGCTCAAGCATAGGCCATGGAGGAACACTGCTTACTGGCTTGCTCCCCTGGTCCATGCTCAG
>NW_008373005.1:0-209 GCF_000622305.1 Nannospalax galili
GGGTCTGATGGTGAGGTTAGGAAAAAAGATCCCAGCAGGTCCTTGGCTGCCGAGGCTGGGAGAGACCCTCGCTGGAAGGCTGGGTGGACTGGAAGCAGCTAAACTCTCAGAGCAGCCAGGCTGGTTAAGGCCTCTGAGGTAAGATGGAAACATTGTGGTCTCAGGTGGTGGGGCAGTGGTGATATGATGGAAAATGGGTCCCCTCTTGG
>NW_008373006.1:0-209 GCF_000622305.1 Nannospalax galili
TTATGCTCATTTTGACATCACAAGGCACTGTTGTGTCAATACAATGGTGTGTTGTGTCGTCCCCACGTTAAATATGCTACCACGGTGCTCAGTGTCCACTCACATCCCCGAATGTGACATCACAGTTCTCCACTGTGTCATCACAATGCTCCAATGTAACATCACAGTTCTCCATTTTGTCATCACAATTCTCCAAAGTGACATAACAA
>NW_008373007.1:0-209 GCF_000622305.1 Nannospalax galili
TTTGTTGAAGATGCTGTCTTTCCTCCATTGTGTTTATTATATGATGACAGATGAAATAATTTTAATGATTATAAAACAAGGAAAGGGAGGTAAAGGAAACAGAATAAGGTACCCCAGCCTGTGGTACACATTTATAATCCCAGCAACTTGGGAGGTGGAGGCAGGAGGATCACAAGCTTAAGGCCAGCCTAGGCTACACAGCAAAACCC
>NW_008373008.1:0-209 GCF_000622305.1 Nannospalax galili
GCAAAGTGCCTGCTGCACATGCATAGGGGCCTGACTCTGGATCCCTTGACTGCACATAAAAAATCCTGGCATGGTTATGTGTACTTGTAACCCCAGCACTGGGGGTAGGAGTAGAGGAGGCAGTGGAGGCACCAGGCAGATCCCTGAAGCTCACTGGCTAGCTAGCCTAACTGAACTGAGGTACAGTGAGAGACGCTGTCTCAAAAAAA
>NW_008373009.1:0-209 GCF_000622305.1 Nannospalax galili
AATGCTCCACGGTGTCATCACAATGCTTTGTTGTGAAATCACAATGCTCCACTGTGCCATCAGAATGCTCCAAAGTTCCAACATTAATGCCACGTATGACATTATATTGCTCTAATGTGTCATGAAAATGTTAAAATATGACTTCACAATATTCCATGGTGACTTCAAAATGCTCCAATTTGACATCAAAATGCTCCAATGTGCCATCA
>NW_008373010.1:0-209 GCF_000622305.1 Nannospalax galili
TGCTCAATGTCCCCTCACAATCCCCCAATGTGACATCACAATGCTCCAATACGTCATCACAATGCTCAAATGTGGCATTACAGTGCTCATTGAGCCATCACAATACACCAATGTACCATAACAATGTTACAATATGATTTCAAAATGTTCCATTTTATCATCACAATGCTCTATGTGCCATCACTATGCTCATTTTGACATCACAAGGC
>NW_008373011.1:0-209 GCF_000622305.1 Nannospalax galili
CTGATAGTCTCTGCTTCCTTTTGAAGCTTCACAAGCCAGGCCTCCATTGTCCTCAGCTCCTTCAGCATAACTGTTCCAAGCTCCACAGCAACAAATTCTGAGGATTCAATGATGTTTCTAGCCCAAGGTTCCAAATACTTCCACAGTCCTCCAATGTCAGGTCTGACACAGCAGTACCCCACTCCTGGTCCCAATTTTTGTTCTGGTTT
>NW_008373012.1:0-209 GCF_000622305.1 Nannospalax galili
TTTCCTGTATGGCTAGAGCTCATTACTGCAGTTACCTGTGGAGGCCAGAAGAGGGCACTGGATGTCTAGGAGCTGGAGCTACAGGAAGTAATGACCTTCCTTATGAGGATGCTGGGAACCAAACTCAGGTCCTCTGCAAGAGCAACAAGAGTTCTCAGCCTCAGAGCCATCTCTCCAGCCTGTTCTGTGTGTTTTAATAGGCACATCTG
>NW_008373013.1:0-209 GCF_000622305.1 Nannospalax galili
CCAAAATGACAACACAATGTTACAGTATGACTTCACAATTTTCCATTGTGACACCCCAATGCTCCAAAAAGAAATCACAGTGCTCCAATGTGCCAACACTATGACCCCATGTGCCATTACATTGCTCCAATGTGCCAACACAATGTCACAGTATGATCTCACAATGTCCCATTGTGACATCACAATGATCCAATGTGACATTACAAGGC
>NW_008373014.1:0-209 GCF_000622305.1 Nannospalax galili
GCAGCCAGGGCTACAAAGAAAGACCCTGGCCATGCATACAACTGCTGCCCAGACATACTGTGTGTGAAGAAACATGGCTCCACCCATAAAGCAAGGACAGGATCCAGGACAGGATCGGGAAAAAAGGAGCCTGTGTCTAACTGAGTGCTGTGTGTTCCCTGAGCCCTAGGGGTGTTTTCACACAGCCCTGCTTACACACCTCTTAGGAT
>NW_008373015.1:0-209 GCF_000622305.1 Nannospalax galili
CCTCCAGTGGCCTGGAAGCCTCCACCTCTCTGTGTTCATGAACCAGCCCTGTCTCTCACAATTTTTCTGCCTACTCTTCCACAATGGTCCCTGAGACATGGTCCTGGCTGCATGAGGTTCCATATAGGAGTCCCATCCTATAATCTCTTATTCTCCACAACTTGGCCAGTTGAGGCCTCCTGTGTGTAATGCACTCTGATGTACATGGA
>NW_008373016.1:0-209 GCF_000622305.1 Nannospalax galili
GAGACCCCAGCATACTGGAGGTGCCAGGACTATAGGATGACCATCAAGGATAGAAGCAGATACGGAATGGAGCTGACCTGAGCCTAGGAGACAAACTGTATTCTATGGATGGAAGGGATGGAGAAGTGGAGCTGAACAAGAATTCCAGATATAGGACATTGGTTTTTGTTGTGGGTTCTCCTCAGGCCAGCTGTGAAGACCCTGACCTG
>NW_008373017.1:0-209 GCF_000622305.1 Nannospalax galili
TGTGTGTGTGTGTGTGTGTGTGTGTATGTAGCTTCAACCCTCTCTAAATCTACAAGATAAAATTAAGTTCATCTTTCACCATAATCTTTTATCTGACAAGCACAGTAGTCAGATGAAAAGTAGATAACTAAGTTGTTGGTCCCATTAATAGAACCAGTTGGAGGGTAGAGCTAATTGTTTTTATCAAACATCATTTATGCCATCCTATG
>NW_008373018.1:0-209 GCF_000622305.1 Nannospalax galili
ATTGTGATGACACCTTAGGGCACTGTGATGGCACACAGAGCATTGTGATGACACATTGGGCCAATACGAGGGGACTTTGATCATTGTGAAAACACACTGGGACCTTGTGAGGGGACATTCAGCATTGTGGTGTCACATTGAGCATGGTGGTGAGATATTGGGGCATTGTGAAGGGACATTCATCATTCTGATGGCACTTTGAGCATTGT
>NW_008373019.1:0-209 GCF_000622305.1 Nannospalax galili
CAGTGCTCTTAACTGCTGAGCCATCTCTCCAGACCCCCTGATGACTCTTTTTAAAAATTCTTATGTATTATTTTTATTTTATGTGTGTGTCTGTATTGCTTGTGTGTATATAAGTGCACCCATGTCATGCAGTGCCTGCAGAGGTCAGAAAAGGGCACCAAATCCCCTGGAACTGGAGTTACAGACAGTTGTTAGCCTCCATGTGGATG
>NW_008373020.1:0-209 GCF_000622305.1 Nannospalax galili
AGATGCTCTACCCCTACAATACCAAATATTCAGTCAAGATTTAATTCTTTATGTAAAAATAAACAAGCACATCCATCTCGGTATGCAAATTGACTTTCATCTTTAATAAATGATAAAAATTATACGTATACCAAAGGAGCTATTTTAAAATAA
The DNA here is from genome assembly GCF_000622305.1 of Nannospalax galili. Lineage (NCBI taxonomy): Eukaryota > Metazoa > Chordata > Mammalia > Rodentia > Spalacidae > Nannospalax > Nannospalax galili. The sequence continues at coordinate 154 of NW_008373020.1, forward strand.
TTTCCATGATTTATTAATACCTACTTTTATATACCTATATACACAGGGTTGTGTAA
>NW_008373021.1:0-209 GCF_000622305.1 Nannospalax galili
TAGAGGTTCAACTGTAGATGTGTCTCCTAGAACTGGGCCTCTCTCAGACATATATTCTCTGTGAGAAGTTGTGAAATTCTGAAGTAGTCTCCATCTGTTCAAAAAGAAGCTTCTCTGATGAGTATTTTATGATATGCTTGTCTGTAAACAGAAAGATTTATATTTAGCATATGGTAAGAAATTTCGTTTGTCCAGAGATATCACAGAGA
>NW_008373022.1:0-209 GCF_000622305.1 Nannospalax galili
GAGGAAAGGAAGGCTGGATAGACAGAATCAGAAGCAGACAGATGAGCTAGACTGAAAGTGGAGAGAGACAGAGAGAAGATGGGTTAAGACTAGTCTATGAGTTTGTTTATGTTTATAAACCAGTAGGGAAAACTTTGAGATTAACATACTGATAATGACAATGTCCTAAGTGGAGAAAGCTGTTAAAATAGGCCACTGAGACATCCTTA
>NW_008373023.1:0-209 GCF_000622305.1 Nannospalax galili
GTGTCACCTGGCCCCTCTGATGTGCAGATGGTCATGTCACCTGCCCTCTCTATTGTCCACATGGTATTTTCACCGGCCCTACTTGACGTGCTCATGGTCATATCACCTGGTCTCTTTGACGTGCACATGGTCTTTTCACCTGCCATCTTTAACGTGCACATCTTCGTGTACCTTCCCTCTTTGCCATAAAGATGGTCGTGTCACCTGCC
>NW_008373024.1:0-209 GCF_000622305.1 Nannospalax galili
CCACAGCTGGCCTGAAACTCACTATGTAGACCAGGCTGGCCTCGATCTCACCGACATCCACCTGTCTGTGTCCTCCCTGCCTTAAGTGCTGGGAGTAAAAGCGTGCATCACCACGCCAGGTTCACCAATGACTTCTTATAGCAATGGCCTTTCCCAGGGTTTTTTCTCTTCTGTTTGGATAGTGTTGACGTCTTCAGAATTCTGCCTTC
>NW_008373025.1:0-209 GCF_000622305.1 Nannospalax galili
ATCATCCTAAATGGAGAAAATGGAAGGTAGTCTCATTAAAATCAGCAAGAATACAAATGTCCATTCTCTCCATTTTTACTCAATATAGTACTTGAAGGCTTATCTAGAGCACTAAGACAAATGAAGGAGTTAAACAAGTACAAATTGTAAAGAAAGATGTTCAAGTACCTTTATTTTCAGATGATATAATTCTATACATCGAATACCCT
>NW_008373026.1:0-209 GCF_000622305.1 Nannospalax galili
AGAAGGAGAGGGTTCGTTTCAGCTCACAGTCTTAGGGTACAGATCGCTGTGGTGGGGAAGGATGCTCACCACAGCTAGAGCACTGGTCCCCTGCACCCGCAGTCAGGAAGCAGAGAGCAATGAATGCTGCTGCCTAGTTCTCGTTCTCTTTTTCTATGCGGTCCCGGACCCCAGTGCCAAGTGGAATGGGGACACCCACATGAGGGTGG
>NW_008373027.1:0-209 GCF_000622305.1 Nannospalax galili
CTCCTGAGTACTGGGATTAAAGGTCTGTGCCACCACGCCGGATAAAACATTTTAATACGGTAATTTTTTTAAAAAAAGATAATTTTGCCAGGTGTGGTGGCACATGCCTTTAGTCCCACCAGTCAGGAGGTAGAGGCAGGCAGACCTCTGAGAGTTCCAGGCCAGCCTGGTCTACATAGTGAGTTCCAGGGCAGCCGGGGCTACAGGGA
>NW_008373028.1:0-209 GCF_000622305.1 Nannospalax galili
CCTTAGGTATAATTTCAATTCCTCTTCAAAATATTTTATCTTTTTTTTTTTAATGTGTGTGAGTGTATTGCCTGCATATACGCAAGGGTACCCGTGCCCTGCAATGCCCATGGAGGTCAGAACAGGATGCTGATCCACTAGAACTTGAGTTACAAGCGTTTATTAGCTGCCATATAGGTGCTGGAAACCAAACCCCAAGTTCTCTGCAA
>NW_008373029.1:0-209 GCF_000622305.1 Nannospalax galili
CTCTAGTCTTTTTGAAAGTAGCAAATAATTCAAGACATGATATCTGACATCTGAAAGCTCCGTTTCATAATTGTTCCCTTAATCGTGTTTGCATGTGATGCTGGTCTTTGATTGAATTAGCTTATTTCAGTAAGTGGTGCAAAATGGAATCTTTTTTTACATTTAGAATCACTTTTTCACTTATTAGTTGACAATTTTAAAGAAGAGCT
>NW_008373030.1:0-209 GCF_000622305.1 Nannospalax galili
ACACCAATGAAAATTGTATATATTTTAAACAGAAAACAAACAAAAGTGTTTGTTTTAACAGAAAAATCCAAGGGCAAGTTCACTGAAATTAAGCTTATGGATTTGAGCCAAGTGGAAATGATCACATGCCTGTGATGTGAACTTGGCTTGGCACACAGTCTCAGTGCACAGCCTACACAACACTGAGGGAGCACAACAGAGCAGTGGGC
>NW_008373031.1:0-209 GCF_000622305.1 Nannospalax galili
GAGAGAGAGAGAGAGAGAGAGAGAGAGGGGGAGAGAGAGAGGGAGGGAGAGAGAGAGAGAGTTTTGAGAAAAAGCATGCAGCACAGGCTGCCCTTACTCCCTTGTCCCTGCCTCTACCTTCTCAGAATTGTGCATATAGGCATGTGCCCCGCTTAGAATTCTTGGACTTTCTCAAGAAACCCCTACATACTCCTGTACAGCACCCAGCC
>NW_008373032.1:0-209 GCF_000622305.1 Nannospalax galili
GAGAGGCATTAGGGGAGGAGGGGTTAAGGCCTGGGCTGAAGCAGAGTGATCCTGCAAGGAACCATGTGCCATTTATGGGAACAGACGCATGAATCAATTCCATGGTGGGTAGACCGAGGGATTCATTAGTAATAAAGAGAACCAGGAAAGCAGGTGAGTATTCATCTACAGGGAGGATCAGAGGTGGTAAGGGGACCAGTGCCCAGAGA
>NW_008373033.1:0-209 GCF_000622305.1 Nannospalax galili
AAAAAAAAAAAAAAAAAAAAGACAAAAAAGGAAAGCAGAGAAAAAGACAGTTCCATTTACTTGTTAATGGAACTTTACTCTGCTGAAGTCATTTTTTGATGAGCATTTGTGGGGGACACAATTATGTTCACATCCCTTGTGCAGTTGGAATGATCTGTCCACTTCGCTTTACACCAAATATCTTTCTACTCAGTATTTCAGGTATGCTT
>NW_008373034.1:0-209 GCF_000622305.1 Nannospalax galili
CCAATATGATATCACAACACTCAAATATGTCTTAGGAATGCCCCACTGTGAAAACATAAAGCTCAAATATGTCTTCACAGTGCTCCATTGTGCCATCCCAATGGTCCAATTAGTTAAGAGTATGCTCCAGTGTGATATTACCATTCTCCAATGTGTCATCATAATTTCCCAAAGTGACAGCATAGTGCTCAGGTGCCATCACAATGCTC
>NW_008373035.1:0-209 GCF_000622305.1 Nannospalax galili
GGCATTGCATGACACAGGTGCACTTACCTACATTTAGGCAATACACGCATACACATAAAATAAAAATAATAAAATGTATTTTTTTAAATTATGCTTTTAAGGGCTCAGCTCAGCAGTAGAGAAATTGATTAGCATGTCCAAGGAAGGCCCTTCCATCCCCAGCACTAAGAAAAAAAGTTACCGCCAAGGATTGCTGAATATACTGTTAA
>NW_008373036.1:0-209 GCF_000622305.1 Nannospalax galili
GCACATGCATGCACACGCATGGGGACCTGAGTTTGAGCTCAAGAATCAATGTGAAAATGACCAGTTACAATATTCAGCATGTTTATGCTGGAGAGGCAGAAACTGACAGATTCCTGGGGCTCACTGGCCAGTCAACCTAGCCTACTTTATATGCTCCAGGCCAGTGAGAGACCCTGTCTCAAAAAGCAAGGTGGATGGTGTCTGTGGAA
>NW_008373037.1:0-209 GCF_000622305.1 Nannospalax galili
AAGCAAGTCACAGATGGTTAACTTAATCAGAATGCGAGAAGATGATGCATAGGCCTGAGAAAGACCAGTACTAACTGAGGGTACAGCAGAGCATTTGCTTTACTTCCTCTTCTGATTCTATGATGGTGTTTTCGGTGCCTCTAAAAGGAAAGCTGGGCATCAGACTCTGGAAGCGAATGTAACCTTCAGGCAAAGGGGACCACAGATGG
>NW_008373038.1:0-209 GCF_000622305.1 Nannospalax galili
TAGAATTTCCAGTGGTGACATTCTGTCTCATTTTCTGGTAGTTTCTGTTTTCGTTTGACAGGCCTGCTCTAGTTATTTTTGTTTGTTTGGTTTTAATTTTTGTTGGTTTGAGTTGTTTTGTTTTAAACTTTTTCTAATTTTTCATTACATTTGCTTACTTATTTTTGTGTTTGTGTGCACATGTCCCAGTGTGTGTATGTGTGTGGAGG
>NW_008373039.1:0-209 GCF_000622305.1 Nannospalax galili
AAATAAATAATAACCCCTGTCTTCCAGGGGAACCACTGTCAACCCATGCAGAGAACCTATGCTCAAATTCAGAGTACCTGTGTTCAAACTCCCTTTTTAAAAAAAAGTTTAAAATTTGCTTAGAAAGTAGTGGGTTTCCACAAGGGTTTTTCATACAACCATAGTTTTGGTTAACCCACCCCACCTTCACCCTCATCCTCGCTGAAACC
>NW_008373040.1:0-209 GCF_000622305.1 Nannospalax galili
GCCATTATCAGGTGAACCATCTGACCAGCCCTAAACTACTAATTAATTTTTTAATTTTTACAGGTTGCATTTGTGTGTGGCTTGAACGTATAATTCTTACTTTTACCTTCAGGATCATGGCCCTTGCCATGACCTTGCCCATCTTCTTGGTTTCAGATTTGGGCCTATAAAGCCATGTGGATAAAATGGCCTGCCTCCTGACATTTAAG
>NW_008373041.1:0-209 GCF_000622305.1 Nannospalax galili
CTTCTGACTGATCCCGTCTCTGGACCGTGAGAGAAAAGAGGAACTTCACGTTGCAAACATCCGGACCTGACATGACCCTCGACCACGAGACAACCAAGCTGAGCCAAGACTACCATCACTACATCCGACTGAGACGATGTCACTCAGGCATTGGCCCCAGGACTGGTACTCTTATCTGTTGTTGTGTTATGTGTGAAATTTGTTTATGA
>NW_008373042.1:0-209 GCF_000622305.1 Nannospalax galili
ATGGACAAAATGGTTAACCTCTCAAAAACTTTGTCAGGGTTGTAGGCATTGTAAACTACAACTAAACAACAACATCACCTCCATCCCCTAGATTTGGGAAGTAAAATGAAGAAATTTTGAAATATATGCCTTCCACACTGTTGAACACTGTTTAAATGGGAAGAAAGTGTGATTGATAAATATAATATTTTTTAAATGAGAGGAAGTTA
>NW_008373043.1:0-209 GCF_000622305.1 Nannospalax galili
CAAATACCATTACTGGAATTTTGGAGATCCCTTTCTGGTCGTCAGATGTTAGAGTGGAAAAGGGGGTCCCTTCTTAGGGTTCTTAGTCTCAATAGAAGGAGTTAAGAATGGACTCAAATGGAAGCTTCAGGACAATTGTATTAGAGTTTAAAAGACATACCTTTAGAGAAGGTGGCTGTAGTAGCAGCTCTTCTGAGGAGGAGAATGGA
>NW_008373044.1:0-209 GCF_000622305.1 Nannospalax galili
GGGAAAGCTTCTTGGATGGTATCATCTTTTTTTATTTATCTTAGCTACACACAGAAAATGCTATACTCCAGTACTTCTCTGGTCACTCAACAAAAAGGGCTATTGTTTTGCTGTCATGTGACAGTGGACCACTCCTCTCAGAGGCTATCATGACCACTACATAGCTATGGCAACCCAGGCATGGAGCGGTTGGCTTTCACTGTCCTGTC
>NW_008373045.1:0-209 GCF_000622305.1 Nannospalax galili
GGTTTAGCATCACAGGACCTTCATATGCTTGGTGCTACCTGGCAGTTTGGCCTGGAGGCTGAGAAAACAGCCGTGATGGGTATCCAACTTTGGGATTGGTGGGTCTCTGCAGTGGTATTGTGAGGTCCTTTCCAGATCCTTCCACTATGATGGCACTTCTCCTTCAGGTGAGATAACGCCCAGCTTCCCCAGAAGAACAAGAACTCCAG
>NW_008373046.1:0-209 GCF_000622305.1 Nannospalax galili
TTAATGAAGTTAAGCCCCAAAAGGTGTTTTTTAAAAAACAAAACAAAAAAAATTCATATTCATATATATATTATTTTGTTTTGGTCTTTTTGAGACAGGGTCTCCCCAGCTTGCCTAGAACTCTACACAGACCAGGCTGGCCTCCATCTTATAGAGATCCGCCTGTCTCTGCCTCCTAAATGCAGGGATGAAAAGTGTACACCATGCCT
>NW_008373047.1:0-209 GCF_000622305.1 Nannospalax galili
CCTTGAACATAATCTCATATGGGATGAAACCTGACTCATAAGGAACACATCAAACCCAGAGGAGGACCAGGGGCAGGAGATTGGACCAGTTTTCACCAGTCTCTAAGATTAATTTAGCATTATCTGAATGAATTGACAGAGGCAGCCCAAACCTAGGAATTATCTCATGTAGGAGGCTTTTTACCATTGTGAAGGAAAGGCCTCCATCC
>NW_008373048.1:0-209 GCF_000622305.1 Nannospalax galili
CAAGAAAATTAGGGAGAATGTCAAAGATCAAATGAAAGGTCGCTACAGAGTGAGACAAAGAGGTAACGAGCAGAAACAGAGACAGAAACTTAGAGAAATGGAAAAACTTAGTGACAATAAACTGGAGAGTTTCAAAGAGAGAATAACACTGATTGAGGGAACCCCAAACCCTGGTACAAGGGACATGAAGTACTGCAGTATTAGGAGGC
>NW_008373049.1:0-209 GCF_000622305.1 Nannospalax galili
AATGTAGTTGGGGGAAAAGAGGGTAAAGTGAGGGAGAAGGAGGCCTGGAAGGGGGGCAGAGAGGAGAAACGACCCGAGAATGGAAGGGAGGAGAGAGCATTGTTGCTGGAGACAGACCCCTACCCCGTTTTTCTCTTTGTTTTATTTTATTTATTTTTATTCTTTGGTAATTTCATACAAGAATACAATGTATTTAGATATATTTACCC
>NW_008373050.1:0-209 GCF_000622305.1 Nannospalax galili
AGTTCCTGGACCACGAGAGCATCAAGCTGGTGTCCATCGGTGAGTGGTGTGTCGGGGCTCAGGCGCCTGCGTGAGTTCGATCCTGCACTTGTAATAAATCTGGGGTCCCGGCATCACGCCCCACCACGCCTACCCTCTCTGGGCTGGGCATGGACGCTGAGGCGAGGGGTAGGCGTCCATGGGAGAGGGACCTGGCAATCTGGGCCCTT
>NW_008373051.1:0-209 GCF_000622305.1 Nannospalax galili
AAATGTGGTTCTTATTAAGGGTTAAGGGTGACATGCTAAGTTGCTTGAGTTAAATTTACTAAAAGAATCAACACATGTCAGCTTCCTTCCGTTAAGCTTGTTTGGAGCCTGTACAGTTCTCTGGGATAGTTGTGTGGACAGTGATGTGAGGTCACAGCATCCTTAGGTACCATTAGTGGACCTAAAAGTGACTCCTGTTGATCAGCAAG
>NW_008373052.1:0-209 GCF_000622305.1 Nannospalax galili
TGTGGTTATGGACAGCTTTCAGCCACCATGTCAGTGCTGGGAATCAAACCCAGGTTCTTACTGCTGAGAAGCCCATTAAACTACTCCTTTAACTTATCCTATGATGGCTCCCTCCTCTAGAGCTTATCTAAAGATCAAACTGATGACACTGATGGAATAGTTTTGTGCACACTCTACACATCAGCTGTACACTTTGTTCACTTCTAACT
>NW_008373053.1:0-209 GCF_000622305.1 Nannospalax galili
GTTCATGCATTGGTCAATGGGCAGGTTATTTTCATTTCTTGTGAATCCAAACAAGCATTTTTTGTGAATAAATGCTACAATTAAAATAGGTGTGCACATGTCTCTTCAACATACTGATGTTATTTCCTTTGGCTCTATACAAAATAGTGGGATTGCTGAATCTTACTATGACTCTCTTTAACTTTCAAATTTTTTTGACAGTGTCTCCC
>NW_008373054.1:0-209 GCF_000622305.1 Nannospalax galili
AATATATTCTAGAAGTAAACTTCCAGTCATTCTAGTTAAGTCAGAGAGGGAAAGAGAGAGCTATAAGTTTGAGGCCAACGTGGTGTGTTCAAAGTTATACAGTGAGACCCTGTCTAAACACGAAACAGAAGAAAAAAGTAAAAAAAAAAACATGAAACAAACATTTGATTGAAGGCAAAATTGACATGATTCATCTCACCAAACAATAT
>NW_008373055.1:0-209 GCF_000622305.1 Nannospalax galili
GCCCCCTTTCACATGCACATATTCGTGTCCCCTGCCCTCTCTGCCATGAGGGTGCTCATGTCACCTGCCCCCTGTGATGAGCAGAGGTCGTGTCACCTGGCTCTTCTGACTTGCACATGGTCATGTCTCCTGCCCCCTCTGACGTGCAGATGGTCGTATCAACATCCTCCTCTGACTTGCAGATGGAAGTGTCACGTGCCCCCTCTGCC
>NW_008373056.1:0-209 GCF_000622305.1 Nannospalax galili
ACCATGGAGAATAACTGCCTACTGACTTGCTCCTCCAGCCTGTACTCAGTCTGCTTTCTTAGACAATACAGGACCACCTGCCCAGGGATGGCACTGCCTGCAATGTGCTGGGCCCTCCAGTATCACTCAATATTCAAGAAAATGTCTCACAGACATAACCACAGGCCAATCCAATGAAGACAATTCCTCAACTGAGGTTCCTTCTAACC
>NW_008373057.1:0-209 GCF_000622305.1 Nannospalax galili
ACGGCAGAGGGGGCAGGTGACACCACCATCTGCAAGTCAGAGGGGGAAGGTTACATGATAATCTGCACATCAAAGGGTGCTGGAGACACGACCATCTGCACGTCAAAGGAGACAGGTGACACGACCATGTGCTTGTCAGAGGGTGCATGTGACACGACGCTGTGCACGTCAGAGTGGGCAGTTGTAACGACCATGTGCACGACTAAGAC
>NW_008373058.1:0-209 GCF_000622305.1 Nannospalax galili
TCATGCATTTGTTCTCCTGAAGAGACCCACCGAGTCACGGACCCTAACATTCCATTCTGGCAGAGAAGATCTGGAAATTGAACAGAGTTGCTGTTATTTAGTTCATGTTGGAAGGCTAATGGAGCTGTAATCTCTCACTGGAGGATTGCAGCAGCAATAGCAGCAGCCACAGGAGTAGGCACACTGCAGAAAGAAAATATATGAAGGCA
>NW_008373059.1:0-209 GCF_000622305.1 Nannospalax galili
GTAAGTGATAGATTCAGAATGAGTCCATATAATATATTTCTTTTTTTTTAAATTTATTTTTTAAGACAATGTGTCCCTGTAGCCCTGGCTGCCCTGGAATGTGCTATGTAGACCAGGCTAGCCTTGAACTCAAGAGCTTCCCCCTGCCTCTACCTCCCAAATGCTGGGACTAAAGGTGTGTGTCACCATACCCAACTGCATGTAATTTT
>NW_008373060.1:0-209 GCF_000622305.1 Nannospalax galili
GTGCCAATACTATCGCCACATGTGCCATTATATTGCTCCAACGTGCCATCAGGAGGTAACAATATTACTTCAAAATGTGACATCACAATACTGCTCTGTGTGAACACTATTTTTCCATGTGCCATTCTATTGCTCCAATACGCCATCACACTGTTACTATATGACTACAAAATGCTCCATTGTGACATCACAATCTTCCAAGGTGATAT
>NW_008373061.1:0-209 GCF_000622305.1 Nannospalax galili
AGGCTGACTGAATTAAAAAAAAAAAAAAAAAACTTCTTTGTGCTGTCTGCAAGAAACCCATCTCACCTTCAAGGTCAGGCACTACCTTAATGTGAAAGGGTGGAAAGGAATATTCCAAGAAAATGGTACTAAGAAACAAGCAGGGGTTACAATTCTAGTATCTGACAAAACAGACTTCAAAGTAAAACTAGTCAGAAGAGATAAGGAGG
>NW_008373062.1:0-209 GCF_000622305.1 Nannospalax galili
TAACATCATATCCCATCAATGTCATCTTTATCAAAATCACCATCACCACCATCATCACCACCACTACCATCATCAGCACCACCGTCACTACCACCATCATCACTCTCATCGCCATCAACATCATATCACCATCAATGTCATCTTTATCACCACCACCATCACGACCATCTTTATGGCAGAGAGGGCAGGTGACACGAACATGTGCACGT
>NW_008373063.1:0-209 GCF_000622305.1 Nannospalax galili
GTCACTTCCATGACTAGACGTGAATTACCAGGAGATGGTCTAGACCGGTCAACAAGGAAAAAAGCACAAATCCCTGGTTAGCATTCAGGGGCAGAGCTGCAGTTAGTTACAATCTACTGCAACAGAAACAACACTCAGAGATGTGTTTCTTTCCCTCGATATTTAGACGGCTATGTAGATGTAGTCTACTATGAAATGAACATGATGGA
>NW_008373064.1:0-209 GCF_000622305.1 Nannospalax galili
TAAAAAATAAATATCAGTATATAGCCCAGGCTGGCCTTGAATAAGCATCAATTCTCCTGCCTCAGCCCCTCAACAGCTAGAATTACAGGCATGCACTAACATGCCTGGATCATTTTGTTGTTGTGGTGGTGGTGGTGGTGGTTGTTGTGGTTGTTGTTTTTTTTTTTTAAAGAATTTTCTGCATTTTAGGAAATTAAGCCATTCTTCAT
>NW_008373065.1:0-209 GCF_000622305.1 Nannospalax galili
TATGCATGTAATATGTGCTGATCGTATCCATCCCTCCATTACCTCCTCTGTAGCCCTCTGGCCTGTCTGGTTGCTCTTGCTTTTAACACTTTGCAGCAAATTCAACATACAATATTTTTCTTTCCATACAAAGTAGTTTAAAAAAACCATTCCTTTTAAAAAAAGAACCTTATGACTTCTCTTTGTCTTGTCCAATTTTTAGCAAAAGC
>NW_008373066.1:0-209 GCF_000622305.1 Nannospalax galili
AATAGTTGACACTGCCTCAGTTTCAGGCTGACTAGTGAATTGTGTCTGTACTATACCAGTGATTTTGTTTCCCTTCTCTGGATATCAGCAGTGCCTAATATTTTATGGAAATGTCACTGGATTCCATATCGCACATTGGGATGTTAGTTTCTCTAGACGTGTGTGGGTTCAGTGGTTATATTTTGTGGTCTTCATATCTAAATAACCAT
>NW_008373067.1:0-209 GCF_000622305.1 Nannospalax galili
GGCTTCGTTGAATGTGTCAGGCAGGTTTCTGGCCATGGAAGCCACAGTGAAGAGTCCCAAGGCCAGGGAGCCCAGGCATCCCAGGACAAAGTAGAAGACAGTGATTGATCCTTTGTTACAAAGAATGGTGAGGTGTTCACCCACAGATTGTGGATCAATGACAATAAAGGGAGAAGTTCCCATCAAGATTCCACAGAGAATAATCTGGA
>NW_008373068.1:0-209 GCF_000622305.1 Nannospalax galili
CCCCCTGAGTCTGAGAATCACAGGATTTTCCAGGCAGAAGGGAACTTTACTTTGTAAAATGAGGTAGCAAAAATCAGGACTAGTCTGCTTGTGGCTCTTGGACAGTCGGCTCTTCTCTGTTTTATTCTTTTATTCTACCAGTGTCTGGGGACTCAAAGTAGCACTTGGGAGGCAGAGGCAGGTGGATCTCTGTGAGTTCAAGGCCGGCC
>NW_008373069.1:0-209 GCF_000622305.1 Nannospalax galili
GTGCTCAATGTCCCCTCACAGTCCCCCAGTGTGACCTCACAATGACCCATGGTGCCATCATAATGGTACAATATGACTTCACGATGTTCTATTATGAAATCACAATGCTCCAACGTGACATCACAATGCTCCAATGTGCCAACATTATAGCCCCATGAGCCATTATTTTGCTCCAATGTTCCATCAAAATGTTACAATATGACTTCACA
>NW_008373070.1:0-209 GCF_000622305.1 Nannospalax galili
GAGGGTGGGACAGCATCCCTGTGACCCAGGGAAGTCTGAGGGCTAAGATGACAGGGCACTATGGAGTCTCTGGGAGGAAGCTCCAAGCCCCAAGTCTGAGGGGACCAGGATCCTAGGAGACCCAGTCTGATGAGAACTGAGATGGTGTGGATTGACTCACTCTGCCAAGACTTGGTACATAGTGATCAATGATGGAACAGGATCTCTGT
>NW_008373071.1:0-209 GCF_000622305.1 Nannospalax galili
GGCAGGTGACACGACCACATGCACAACTAAGAGGGCAGGTGACACGACCATGTGGACATCAGAGACGGCAGGTGACACTACCCTCTGCACGTGGAAGTGGGAAAGTGACAGGACCATGTGCACATCAGAGGGCGCAGCTTACATAACCCTCTGCACGTCAGAGGGGGCAGGTGGCACGACCATGTGCACTTCACAGTGGGCAGGTGACA
>NW_008373072.1:0-209 GCF_000622305.1 Nannospalax galili
ATGCCCCTCACCCAGCTCCTCTTTCTAACTCTCTACATTGTGGAGGACCACAGGGCTCCGTCTGTGGTTGTGGCTCACGACATGCCACGCGGGGAAGGAAAATCTGTTCTAGACACAGGAACTCAAAACAGTCTTTCAGGTTCTTCACCAGATTCCCGGTAATCCATCCTGAGAACGCTCAAGAGGCAAGTGTCTTGCATTCAGATAAA
>NW_008373073.1:0-209 GCF_000622305.1 Nannospalax galili
CATGTTACTGTGGATACATGCTCTCATGCTGTTTTTGCCTAGGCAAGAACAGGAGAAGCAGTCAAAGACGTTATTCAACACATGATTGCAAGTTTAATGGTATTGGGCATGCCCCAAAAATTAAAGACTGATAATGCCCCAGCTTATACTTCAAATAATTTTAGGAAATTTTGTGATACATGGGGAATAAGACATATCACTGGTATCCC
>NW_008373074.1:0-209 GCF_000622305.1 Nannospalax galili
GCTCAGAGTTCATGTGAATTCTATACTGATATTTAAATGTGTAGTCTTAAATGTAAATTTCCTGAAACATTTGGGTTATTGTACTTAGTGCTATCATAGAAAAACAAATGCTGAACGTGCATGCAGGAACACAGTATCTAATTTTGCCATCCATGCAATTCAGCACTTCTTCCAAATAATGGTAAGTTTCAGATGGAGATTGTTTATAG
>NW_008373075.1:0-209 GCF_000622305.1 Nannospalax galili
TTACCTCCCTGGTTCCTTTTCATTATCCTGGTTCCTGTAGTAATGTCTGGAAACATACTCTCTCATAAGGATTTGGTGCTAGGATCCACATATGAAGGAGAACATACTTTTTTGTTTGTTTTGTTTTGTTTTTTTCCTTGAGTTTGTGTTATTTCATGTAGTATAAGAGTATCTAGTTCCATCCATTTACCTGCAAATTTGATGATTTC
>NW_008373076.1:0-209 GCF_000622305.1 Nannospalax galili
GAAATCTTAATGTAACATTGTGATGGCATTATTGAGCATTGTGTTGTCACAGAGGAATATGTGAAGTCATATTGTAACATTGTGATAGCACACTGGAGCTATGTAGGGCACATGGAACGATAGTTTTGGCACATTGGAGCAGTATGATGTCACATTTGAACAATGTTATTTCACAATGGAAAATTGAGAAGTCACACTTTAACATTGTG
>NW_008373077.1:0-209 GCF_000622305.1 Nannospalax galili
CGACTTGCGGACATCCTAGCTTTCGCTGTCCTCGTACTCTTCCCGTGGGTTCAGTGGCCAGTGGACCTCGCATCCTGAGGAAAAGAACACGGGTGGAAAAGGGACAGGATTTTGGCTGGACAATGATCCAGTAGCAGAGAGGCTGTCAGCACCTGAGTGGCGGACAGCGGCCTATCTGCTGCCGCTCCCAGAGACGCCTGTGGCCAGAG
>NW_008373078.1:0-209 GCF_000622305.1 Nannospalax galili
AGGGGTGTGTATTCGGCTTAGGGGAAGCAACAATGGCAACTTTTAGAAAATTAGTTTTTATTTTATGTGTATGAATGCATTGTCTGTATGTGTCTAAATGCACCCCTGTCGTGCAATGCCCACAGAGCTCAGAAGAATTGTTAGGGCGGTTGTTAGCGCTCATATAGGTGCTGGGAACTGAACCAGGTTGCTCTGCAAGAGCAGCCAAT
>NW_008373079.1:0-209 GCF_000622305.1 Nannospalax galili
CTCCCTACTCTATTTAATATACTACATTCTATTTATAGTAAGGTCTGTAGAGCCTAATTTGTGTCCTCAAATGAGCTTCACAGTGGGTGCATCCATCGGAGTCTGGTTAACCTACCAAGTGTCCCATTCTTCAAAGAAAATGCCACAGTCCTGCCCGGTAGGCATCAATTGCCCTTTTTTTAATTGGGTTGCAGATCCTTCTCCACTTC
>NW_008373080.1:0-209 GCF_000622305.1 Nannospalax galili
TGTTCATATGAGAGTCTTTTGGAATTTCTTGACAAGGGCTTCCAAAAGCATTCCTCTGTTAGGTTCTTCCTCATTTTTCTTTTGTCTTCCAAAGAGTGGCTGGATACTCAGGTGGTCCAGTGACTTTGCTTGGCACTCCTTTAATAAATGAGCACAACCGTCAACAAGCTCAGTTGTGACTATGTGTAGCAATCAGGCTCAGCCGAAGT
>NW_008373081.1:0-209 GCF_000622305.1 Nannospalax galili
TATCTTTTTCATATCTCTAGCAAATGAAATGTCTTACTATATGCTAAATAATGATCCTTATAATTACAGACAAGCATACTGTACACCACTCATCAAAGAAGTTTCTTTTTGCAACAGAGGCTACTGCAGAATTGCACATCTGGCCAGACACAGAGAATATATGTCTGACAGATGCCCAGTACGGGGTGACACATCTACAGTTGAGCCTT
>NW_008373082.1:0-209 GCF_000622305.1 Nannospalax galili
GAGCAGAAATAAACATCTCCAATTGTTCATCTGTTGCCCCTTTCAAAATACTTTTAGTGACATTTTGACTTTAAAACCCTGTGTTAAGCTTCCTCTGTGTTGACCCTCCTCTTAGTAGACTGAACACTGGTTCGAGTCCTTCCAGTGGGGTCTCCATAGTCTCCCTGAACAGGAGGAGAGGTGACTTCTCATCACAGTTACAGGACATT
>NW_008373083.1:0-209 GCF_000622305.1 Nannospalax galili
TATTAGAGATAGTAATGGGAAAATAAAATACTCTAATGACAAAGACTTAAATGATCTAACTCTTGTATTACTTACAAGGAAGACAGAATACTGTATTGATTGTCAGACTCACATAATTGAAATACATGCTTAAAATACTAGGGTAACTAAGAAAGTTGCAAAGTATTTCTGTAAAACCAGTAAAAGTGAAATAGGAAAACAAAATAAAA
>NW_008373084.1:0-209 GCF_000622305.1 Nannospalax galili
CTCTTTTGGCTTTCATAGTTTGCATTGGTAAGTCAGCTGTAATTCTGATGGTTTGCCTCTATATGTGACTTGTTGTTTTTCTTTTGCAGCTGTCAGTCCTCTTTGTTCTGTATGTTTAGTGTTTTTACTATGATGTGCCTTGGGGAGTTTCTTTTCTTGTCCTGTCTATTTGGTGTTCTGTGTGCTTCCTGTATTTGTATGGGGATGTC
>NW_008373085.1:0-209 GCF_000622305.1 Nannospalax galili
ATGAGAGTTCCTTCGGTGGTCTGCCTTCAACAGGGGAGGAGTTCCCCATAGCTTAGGAAAAGCAACCCCCCCTGAAACCATCAACAACCCATAGCCTTTCAGTGATGAGTGGGGCCTCATGAGTCCCTTCCCCATCCATGATGCAACATTGAAGGGTCTAGTTTCGAGGAGACCTGTGCAGGAACCACTGCTTCTGTGAGTTTGCTGGT
>NW_008373086.1:0-209 GCF_000622305.1 Nannospalax galili
GGGGCTGGAGAGATGGCTCAGCAGTTAAGAGCAATGATTGCTCTTGCAGAGAACCTAGGTTCAATTCTCAGCACCAACGTGGTGGCTAACAACCATCTGTAGCTCCAGTTCCAGGGGTCTAATGCCTTCTTCTGACCTCCGCGAGCACTGCACAACACGAGTGCACTTACACACATGCAGGCAATACACTTATACACATAAAATAAAAA
>NW_008373087.1:0-209 GCF_000622305.1 Nannospalax galili
GGAGGCAGAGGCAGGCAGATCTCTGTTAGTTTGAGACCAGCCTAGTCTCCATAGTGAATCCAGGCCAGCTGTGGCTACAGGCAGACCCTGTCTCAAAAAGAAGCCCCCTGGTATCCTAGCACTCAGGTGACAGGCAGGCATGATTGCTAGCTTCAGAGCAGCCTGGGCTAAACTGGGATTTCAAGACCAGCTTGGGCTTTATAGCAAGA
>NW_008373088.1:0-209 GCF_000622305.1 Nannospalax galili
TAAGCCCCACAGATTCTTGGTTCAAAATATCACAAGAAAAGCCACAATACTGTTTTCCTCTGAAACGTCAAAAGCCAGGAAATCATCATCTGCATTTCTCACAACATTCTTATCTTCTAAGCTTCTACGTAACAGGCCATTAAGCTATAAGTACTCAATGCTTTTTCCAGGTCAAAGCTCTAAAATCTCTACAATCCTCCCTAAATCCA
>NW_008373089.1:0-209 GCF_000622305.1 Nannospalax galili
TCTTGTATGGGTTTAAAAGTCCTTTAGTTTTCTCTGTCCCAGATGGGTCCCGTGACGGAGTCCTTGAATCAGGGTCATGGCCAATTCCTGGGGTAGGATCATGCGGCCATCTGAAGTGTACCTCCATCTTTTTCTGGCCCTCATATGAGGCAAGGAGCTGAAATTGTCATCATCTTCTTTGGAATAAGTTGGTTGGTCCAGCAGCATGG
>NW_008373090.1:0-209 GCF_000622305.1 Nannospalax galili
ACTAAAGAATCTATCCCACCAATGTCCCCAAATCACCCAAGTGTCTTCCTTGCAATATTTGTGAGACATAGTTTATCCTTTAGAAGCATATTATATTGTTAATTTTGGTTGTGAACTTGACAGACCTGGGAGCAGGGAACCTCAATTGAAGAATTATTACCATAGAAAGGCCTGTGGCCATGTCTGTGGGGCATTTTCTTGATTCATAC
>NW_008373091.1:0-209 GCF_000622305.1 Nannospalax galili
GATCAACCTACCAGGCATCACATCCCTAAAGAAAACCGACTCTCCCTTTTCCAGCAGCTATCAATTGCCAATAAATCCTCAGCTAGGACTGGGGCTTCTTGCCTACCTCCCTAGTCCATGCTGGGTTTTTGTCTGGCTTGGGCTTAAACAGGTCTTGTGCGTGTTGTCACAAGCACTGTGGGTTCGTATGTGCAACTTCCCTGTTGTGT
>NW_008373092.1:0-209 GCF_000622305.1 Nannospalax galili
AAAATCAAACAGCCCAATAGTAAAATCCAAAGTACACCAATTTGATACCCATGTGCTGAGGAGTACAAGTAGGGAGAATTTTAAATCTTTGCTCTCCGTATTCAAACCATCTATTTCTATAAGAGTAGGAAACTTCATAAGTACAATGAAAACACTGAGGCTTATAACAGAATAGTCTGGAACCCGAGGTGAGGTGTTTCAGGCAGTTT
>NW_008373093.1:0-209 GCF_000622305.1 Nannospalax galili
TTTGTTCCAGTAGAGAAGGTGTAATTTCATTGGGATTTTCTGTCTGAAGGCAGAGGAACCTGGGATGACATGGGGAGAGTGCCCTCATAATGTCAAATGAGGCAATCAGGTATCCAAATAGGTGATTCACTGTTCTGGGAATAAATACGAGCATATCCTCTTCCTGATGTTAATAAAACATCATAGATCTGCCTTGTGCATAGGAAGGA
>NW_008373094.1:0-209 GCF_000622305.1 Nannospalax galili
GGAGGCCATTAGAGTCAAATTTTAGAAAATTTAGGACAAATAGAGCTTGTTGTATAATAAAATTGGGATCCTTACAGCGGGGGCCTCCCTGAAAGCCAGCATAAGATGGTGGTGGATGGCCAGTGCCCTGTAATGGTGGAGCAGAAGCTGACTTGACATCCTGTTTTTCATCAAGGGGGCCAAGAAACCCTAGTTCCTCATCTTCTGCA
>NW_008373095.1:0-209 GCF_000622305.1 Nannospalax galili
ATTCAATGTTCTCAAAAAGTAGAGGAAGCTTCCTCTCACCCACACCCACCCAGTCCCTAGGCAGTCCCTCCCCACTTCCAACTTCCCAGCCTCTGGATCAACGAGACAAAACTGCTTCCCCAGGAATCTGGTTATGGTTCCCCACAGCCAAATTCCGACCCTCTAGATAAGGCACACAGACCTGCTCAGCCAGGACCTGACAAGTCTAC
>NW_008373096.1:0-210 GCF_000622305.1 Nannospalax galili
TTAGATGTCCATGCAAAAGTGACTTCACATATTACATCCTCTTTTGTGGTCCTGATAAAATTAAAATTAAAACTATTGGCATAGAGAAAATTAATATTTTAAAGTATATTTTTCTAAAAATAACATGCTTTTTTGAAAACAAAGAAAATTGGTATAATCGGCTGACATTTTCTCTACTGTATGTTGTGTAATATGGAAACAAAACAGCAG
>NW_008373097.1:0-209 GCF_000622305.1 Nannospalax galili
TTTGTTCCAGTAGAGAAGGTGTAATTTCATTGGGATTTTCTGTCTGAAGGCGGAGGAACCTGGGATGACATGGGGGGAGTGCCCTGATAATGTCAAATGAGGCAATCATGTATCCAAATAGGTGATTCACTGTTCTGGGAATAAATACGAGCATATCATCTTCCTGATGTTAATAAAACATCATAGATCTGCCTTGTGCATAGGAAGGA
>NW_008373098.1:0-209 GCF_000622305.1 Nannospalax galili
ATTTTTAAAAAGGAAAATACAAAAAGGAAGTATTGGGGCTATGCTTTTTAAAACATACTTTATTTTATTATTTTCATTTTATTTTATGCATATGAGTGTATTGCTTGCATGCATGTAAGTGCACCCATGTCCTGCAATGCCCTTGGAGGTCAGAAGATGGCATCACATCCCCTGGAACTGGAGTTACAGACAGTTGTTAGCTGCCATGT
>NW_008373099.1:0-209 GCF_000622305.1 Nannospalax galili
AGGTGACACGACCATGTGCACATCAGAGGGTGCAGGTGAGACGACCATGTGTAGGTCAGAGGGTGCAGGTGACACGACCATCTGTATATCAGAGTTTGCAGTTGACACAACCATCAGCAGATCAGAGGGGGCAGGTGACACAATCATCTGTATGACAGAAAGGGCAGGTGACATCACCATCTGTTCAGCAGACAGGGCAGGTGACATCA
>NW_008373100.1:0-210 GCF_000622305.1 Nannospalax galili
GGTTTAACACAATGTATACAGATCTCTGTATTCCATGATAATTAGGTTTTTCATTTTAATTTGGTTCCATATGTTATTTTTAATACCTCTTTAAGTCTCATATTCTGAAATTAGATTAAGATTTCAAAATTGTAAGAGATAAAGATCAAATCACTATAGTTTCATAGAATATACTATGACTGCTGTGGTTATTCCTGATTAAAGAATAAA
>NW_008373101.1:0-209 GCF_000622305.1 Nannospalax galili
ATACATCACAATCTGACATCACAAAACTACAATTTGCCAACTGTTGCCCCATCTGCTATTCTATTGCCCCAATGCTCCATCACAGTGTTACAATATGACTTCACAATGCTCCATTGCAACATCACAATGCTCCAATGTGACGTCCCAATCCTCCAATGTGCCAGCACTATCACCTCATGTGCCATTATATTGCTCCAATGTGACATCAC
>NW_008373102.1:0-209 GCF_000622305.1 Nannospalax galili
TCAGAGTGGCCAGATGACATGACCATGTGCACGTCACAAGGGCCAGGAGATGCGACATTGTGCACCTCAGACCTGGCAGGTAACACGACAATCTGCTCCTCAGTGGGGGCAGGTATCAAAACCATCTTAAAGATAGAGAGATCAGGTGCCACGATCACGTGCACATCAAAGAGGGCAGGTGACACGACCATCTTTACGGCACAGGGGGC
>NW_008373103.1:0-210 GCF_000622305.1 Nannospalax galili
GAGCCTAGAAGCATTTCAGGTGGATGATGGAGGGTTCGGACTCACCAGGACTCGTTGTACTCCTCTTTGCTGTTCCACATCTGCTGGAAGGTGGATAGAAAGGCAGCATGGAGCCAGAATTCCACTCCAAGTACTTGTGCTCAGCCAAAGAGATAATCTTGATCTCCTTCAACATCCTGTCTGCGATGCCAGGGTACATGTAGTGCCACC
>NW_008373104.1:0-209 GCF_000622305.1 Nannospalax galili
ACCATCTGCACGTCAGAGGTGGCAGGTGACATGACCATCTGTATGTCAGAGTGGGCACGTCACACGACCATCTGCATGTCAGAGGGGGCAGGTTACACGACCATCTACACGTCAGAGAGGACAGGTGACACGACCATCTGAACATCAGAGCAGGCAGGTGACAGGACCATCTGCATGTCAGAACGGGCATGTGACACGACCATCTGCAC
>NW_008373105.1:0-210 GCF_000622305.1 Nannospalax galili
GCAACCCCTATGGAAAATAGCATAGAAGCTTATTTTAAGAGGAAATGGTGACTAATATACAGACTCACAACCAAGAAGAGAATAAGAGACTGTGAAATGCTCATTATTACATGGGACTTATTCCATCAAACTAGTTATTACTGCCAAAGAAGGGGCAGAGGGATTATAAGAGTCAAGAGGAAGAGAACATCTTCAGCAAAATATTATTTT
>NW_008373106.1:0-210 GCF_000622305.1 Nannospalax galili
TTTGGTACCCAGAACCCACATGGTGGCTAACAGCCATCTGTACTTCCAGTTTCCGAGGATCTGACATCCTTTTCTGACTTCTGCTGGCATTGCTCACTCAGGTGCACTTACATAAATGTAGGCAAAATACTCACACATATAAAATACAATAAAAAAATTCAATCAATAAAAAAAGATCCTGGCTTCGTGGGAAAGAGAGCTTGCTGCATA
>NW_008373107.1:0-210 GCF_000622305.1 Nannospalax galili
CATTATCTGGGCCGTTCTACCCCATTGTAACTGCCATTCTGGCCTTGCTTCGGGGAGTTCCCCCTGAGGCCCCTGAGCTGAATAATCTCATACTTTAAAACATAGATACACAAATAATGCAACAGGATTGTGGGGATAGCTTGTCACAGGCATATCCAGCAAAACCAAACTAACTGATTTCTCTTCTGTTGTGGAAATGATAACTGCTGA
>NW_008373108.1:0-209 GCF_000622305.1 Nannospalax galili
TCACCTGTTCTCTTTGACGTGCACATGGTCGTGTCACGTGCTATCTTTGACATGCATATGGTCGTGTCACCCGCCCTCTCTGACATAAAAATCGTTGTGTCACCTGCCCCCTCTGATGGGCAGATGGTCGTGGCACCTGATCATCTGACGTGCAGACTGTCATGTCACCTGCCGCCTCTGACGTGCTCATGGTCGTGTCACCTGCCCTC
>NW_008373109.1:0-210 GCF_000622305.1 Nannospalax galili
CTCCACACACCCAGACACCACACAGATACCCCCTGCCACATAGTCATACTGCATGATACACACATACACACACATAAACATCATACACATATACACAACACACATACACACAACACATATATACAACTGCCCTCCCATGTATACACATACCACACACATACACAAACCACCCACCCACACATACACTACACACATACACACACACACACA
>NW_008373110.1:0-210 GCF_000622305.1 Nannospalax galili
CTCCACTCCTTACTGAGGCATTGTAAGTCGATTGCTATTGAGGGGGGGATAATTCTCTTTTGAGGATGTTCCCACTGATAGGTTTCTTTGTGGCTATGCATCTAGGAGTATGAAAAACAATTGCTGTTTACCCCATGCTGAAGCCTGCGTGTTACAAAATCAATCAGACACAGATGTGCCTACTGATAAATAGTGGTACAAGTATAATGT
>NW_008373111.1:0-210 GCF_000622305.1 Nannospalax galili
TAATATTTTCATTTTTTATTAAAGGGTCAAGACTGTCAGCAACAGTCACAGCTCAGTTCTTCCCTGGGCAATCAGAAAACAGTATCACTTAGAGAGGACTTAAATATGAGGTAGAAGAATTTGGTGTGCTAGCAACTGTTCAAAACCAGCTCTCTGGGCAGTGGGGTGAGGGCACAGGCTTGAAGCATTTGTTAATTTCTGTGCTGTATT
>NW_008373112.1:0-210 GCF_000622305.1 Nannospalax galili
GAAATTGTTATTGAGTATGTTAAAGCTGTAATTAAATGCTTCTTCTAAAAATTTTTAAAAATATTAAAAAAAGAAAGAAAGAAAGAAAAGAATTCCTGGAATTCAATGAAAAGGATAATACAACACATCACATCCTCTGGGACATTTTAAAAGCAGTTCTAAGAGGGAAGTTTATAGCTCTAAGCCCCTACATTAAAAAATTAGAAAGAG
>NW_008373113.1:0-210 GCF_000622305.1 Nannospalax galili
GTGTGAGCATTGAATGACACAGGTGCACTTACATATATGCAGGCAAGACACTCATAAAATAAAGATAAACAAAAATCAACCCCTCCAAACTCTTGATTATCAAGCCAAAGGACTCTATGTCAACATGTTACAGAGATATGTACTGTGGTAGTTTGAATAAAAAAATGTCCCCCATGGGCTAATGCATTTGAACATTTGGTCCCCAGTTGG
>NW_008373114.1:0-210 GCF_000622305.1 Nannospalax galili
TATGTCATGCTTAATTTTCAAATGAAAACAATGTTGAGGTCATAATTTTATTTCATTCAGAATACTTGTTAAAATAATAGAGTGGTAGAACAATATGTTAAATCATATTGTGGTATTTCACTGGGGCAGAACTCAAAAGACAGAGCAAAATTTATGTATTATTGCAGAAACCATCAGAGTATATTCTGACCCAGGGAGAAGTTTTATCTC
>NW_008373115.1:0-209 GCF_000622305.1 Nannospalax galili
CCTGTGTGACACCAATATGCACTGAAGACAAAACGCAGTATCTACTGGCTCTGACCTGTAGGAGGCAGAGGCAGGAGGACTGCTGTGACTTTCAGGCCAGCCTGGTCTACATAGCAAGTTCCAGTCTAGCCCTAGCTAAACAACCAAGCTTTGTCTCAAAAAAATAATAGCTACAGATTATAAACTTTGGAAGAAGTGATGCCCAGAAT
>NW_008373116.1:0-210 GCF_000622305.1 Nannospalax galili
ATATTATGCTTGAAAATTAGCATTTTGAAGAATGCTGTAAACAATATAGGGAGTTAGAGTCAAACTTAGAATTTTTTCATTCTTGTTTGTGTAAAACATCTCTGAAATAAAGATCAGCAAAAATTAGAAAAATACACTATTTAGGGTGGTAGGTTGTGGTCATTGTTTTATGGAAAGAAAAAAAAGCAATGAATTGAGCATCAGAAAATA
>NW_008373117.1:0-210 GCF_000622305.1 Nannospalax galili
AATACAAAGAAACTCTCGTATGGACACCACAGTGTATTTGTACATGTGAAAACAACAGTGCTTGTTAAAGCATACTTAAGCCCAAGCCTGTAACAAAAAGACTAATAATAGAGGACATGAAGTCGGGGGAGAAGGGTAATAACATGGGAGTGGGTGGGGGAGGGGGTCTGAATGTAATCAGAATACATTGTATGAAATTCTCATGTCAAT
>NW_008373118.1:0-210 GCF_000622305.1 Nannospalax galili
TTATTTATTTATTATTTTCATTTTTTATGTGTGTGAATGTTTTACATACATATATAGGTGTACCTGTGTCCTGCAGTGCCCATGGAAGCTAGAGGAGGGCATTGGATCCCTTGGAATTGGAGTTACAGATGCTTGTTAGCAGATATATGGGTACTAGTAATCAAACCTAGGTCTTTTGCAAGAGCATCCAGTGCTCTCAACCACTGACTC
>NW_008373119.1:0-209 GCF_000622305.1 Nannospalax galili
TAATAAATAAAAATTTTTTAAAAATCTAGAAACCAGGCTGGGCATGGTGGTACACGCCTTTAACCCCAGCACACTGGAGGCAGAGGCAGGCAGATCTCTGAGATTGAGGCCTGCTTGGTGTCCATAGCAAGTAACAGGCCAGCTGGGGCTACAGGGAGACCGTTTCTGAAAAAACAACCAACCAAACAAAGAAAAATATAGAAACAATG
>NW_008373120.1:0-210 GCF_000622305.1 Nannospalax galili
ATAGAACCTGGGATTCTCTGCAAGAGCAACCAATGCTCTTAACAGTGGAGTCATCTCTCCAGCCCCTCTCCAAATTCTTAGATAAAAATACCCTTGCGTAAACCTGACTTTGACTCAAAGAGAATATTAGAAATACAGTGTTACATGAGAATCACTCTGGTTTAAAAGACAGCAGTAACAATAAACTAAACCTATGTTTGGATGCTTAGG
>NW_008373121.1:0-210 GCF_000622305.1 Nannospalax galili
AAAAATGCACCATTGTGCAACCACAATGCTCAGTGTGGCATCACAATGCACACTCATGTCATCACAATGCTCCAGTGAGACAGCACCATCCTAAATGTGCTATGACAATATTCAATGTCCATTCACAATGCCCATGTGCCATCACAATGCGCGTTGTGACATCACAATGCGCATTGTGACATCACAATGCCCCAATGTGTCATCACACTG
>NW_008373122.1:0-210 GCF_000622305.1 Nannospalax galili
CAATATAAATATTTAGAAGGTAGTTTGATGTCATGTAATTTAGCTAAACAACAGTAGTAAGTTGCCACCCAGGCCTATGACTGTGGGTTTTTGACTAGATTTAGAGTACCAGATATCTCATCATGAGGTATCTCATAACTTACACTGAAAATTTTTGCATAATAACCCATGTGTTTTAGAAGCAGCATTATTAAGCCACACAAGATTCTT
>NW_008373123.1:0-210 GCF_000622305.1 Nannospalax galili
ATGAAACTCTGAAAGTTCATCTCCATGAATTCTGTAGTATGGGAATAGGTTTGAAGTATCTGGATACAGTCTTACTCTCCAGTTGGATGGAGTGTTTCATGTGATGGTTCTTTTTACAATTAATGAAATCCTCTGAATTTTTTATACTTCAAGGAAGATTCTGTGACTAATTTTAAATTTTAATAATCATGTTTAAAAATTCTTGTTTTT
>NW_008373124.1:0-210 GCF_000622305.1 Nannospalax galili
TTTGAAGGAGTTGTGAATGAAATATTTTATTACACTTTCTTGGGATGCTTATCTCTCATATATGGAACAGTATGGAGAGGAGAGCTTGATTCCACATGTTTTTTCTTTCTGCTCCAAACCTCATTTTCTGAGACAGATTCTGTCACTGAAATTCAAACTCTATTTGGTAAGATTTGATAAACAGGGATCTCCAGGTTTCTCTCTGCACAC
>NW_008373125.1:0-210 GCF_000622305.1 Nannospalax galili
TGTAGTGATGTGTATATGACTCTCCTCATAGGTCAAAGCTACTTAGACTAGAGCTTAGTAATCTCCTTGAATGGCCCTGTATTTCCTCTTGGCTTCTGCATTCATCAGGCTGAACTGATAGAGATGCAAAATAGTATTATCCAAAATCTATTGAAAACATCTATGGAGCAGAAAAACCATTCAATTATCATTCGTCATTATGATACAAAA
>NW_008373126.1:0-210 GCF_000622305.1 Nannospalax galili
AGGAGGATCAGGAGTTCAAGGCAGCCTTGGTTATATAGCAGTTTGAGGCCAGCCTGGACTACACACACACACATATCAGATGCTCACCTGGAATTCAAGCATGAGCTTGTTTGACTGCAAAGCCCATTCTTTCTGGTACTATGCTGATTCCCAGGTTACAGCATAGTAGGTGTAGAATTTGACCTTTATAAATTTGTTTTGTTCCGGTTT
>NW_008373127.1:0-210 GCF_000622305.1 Nannospalax galili
ATATACCCTAAATGTTCGTCTTTTTAGAAAAAAAAAATGAGTATTCACAGCCTTAAAGAAGAATGAAATCTTACCATTTGTAATAAAAATGATGGGACTAGAGGGCACTGTGTTAAGTGAGATAAAACAGACACAGAAAGAGAGATAGTCATCATTTCATATTCTCTCTAAAAGTAGACATTTAAAATAAAAACATTTCATCTGAAAACA
>NW_008373128.1:0-210 GCF_000622305.1 Nannospalax galili
TTCTCATTTTTAACTCCTTTAAACTTTCTTTGGTATAAATTAAATGTACAAGGTAATGAATTTCATTATGAAATTTCCCCAGCTCTTCCATTTCCTTAAACTTTCCCCAATTAGGTTAAGTGTCTTCCACCCTGCCATATCACATATGAGACTAAACACACCCTGGGGTATCTTGTGGGTCAGAACATTTGGGTACAGCATCACAGTGTT
>NW_008373129.1:0-210 GCF_000622305.1 Nannospalax galili
CTTAAATAAGCAGTACTGATAGTGGAGACAGTGTGTGTCTTGAAAGTCTGGTCAAGAATGCTGAGATGTTAAAGCTGAGGGCTGGAATAGAGAACAGTTAGAATGAAAGGTGGGGAACAGAGCATTATTTGAACATCCTCTCTCTTTTAAAGATATTTATTTCTATTAAATTATGTATATCTGTATGTGCCTGTGTGTGTATGTGCACTT
>NW_008373130.1:0-210 GCF_000622305.1 Nannospalax galili
GAGCCTGCACAGGCCTTCACTCAGCTCTCAGCCCTTCGGAGGGTTTTTATGAGCACCTTGTTCTATATTCAGATCTGTTCCTAGATGATGAAAGCTGATCTTTAAAACTATTTGCCTCTAGACTGAATGAATTCCAACAGGATAGCAAAGGATTTGGGTTATGGAGGCTGCCTGATCTATGGAGAAAAGAAGATAAACCTCTTTTTCAAC
>NW_008373131.1:0-210 GCF_000622305.1 Nannospalax galili
GGTGACTGAATTAGCCTATCAGAGCACTGGAAGCAGTGTATTTGTGACCATATCCTCACTAAGCAGTGAGGATGTTTGGCACTGTGTGCATGTGATAGAGATTTTCAGACTAAGGATCCGACGGTAAGAGTCTCTGATAGATAAGGGTGGATCCAAGCTTGTTGTTCCCCAATTGATGACAGAGAGACTGTGTGAGGAAAAGTTTGCGTG
>NW_008373132.1:0-210 GCF_000622305.1 Nannospalax galili
TGGGATAGCAGATATTATTAGTATCTACAGCAGTCTCCCTGAATTACATGGGATATGTTCCAAGATATTCCACAGATGACTGAAACAACGGGGCAATACTGTACCGTGGTGTGTGTTTGTGCACACAAACCTATGAAAAAGCCTGACTTATAAACTGGCCAATAGTTACTAATAAAGTAGAACAACAATATCCTGTAATAAAAATTATTT
>NW_008373133.1:0-210 GCF_000622305.1 Nannospalax galili
ATCTGCCTGCCTCTGCCTCTCGAGTGCTGGGATTAAAGGCGTGCCCCACCACGCCCTGCCCAACCAGCAAATTTTCAATTGGATATAATGCCTGCTCTTAGGAGTGTACCACACATCTGGTACTGTAGACCAGGACAACCCCCTGTGGCAGGGGAGAACATAGACCCCAGTGGGAAGTCACTGCAATTGTTTTGTTAGATGGATGTGATG
>NW_008373134.1:0-209 GCF_000622305.1 Nannospalax galili
TGCTCATAGATTGGAAGAATTAATAGTGTGAAAGTGACCATCCTACCAAAAGCCATTTGTAGATTTAATGCAATGCGGATCAAAATCCCCATGTCATTTTTCACAGAATTGAAAAAAAGCATCCTAAGATTCATATGGAAGCACAAAAGACCTTGAATAGCCAAAGCATCCCTGAGCACTAAGAGCATTGCTGGGGGGATTACTATTCC
>NW_008373135.1:0-210 GCF_000622305.1 Nannospalax galili
AAAAATGTCACGTGAAAACAGTTCTCCATCTAGTGTGTGCTGGTGGATGCTATGTCCAAATCCCCACCCCCATTCCTTCTTTTTCCAAAACCAATCTGAGGAGAACTTCCTTGAATTACTGTCTGACAGCAGTTTCTGGTTCTGCTTGGAGACTGCCTGCAGTTCTGAGAGACTTCCGCAGATAACAATGAGAGGTGGATCACTCTAAGG
>NW_008373136.1:0-210 GCF_000622305.1 Nannospalax galili
TTGATTATAAACTTTATTGCACTGTGGTCTGATAGAAGGCATGGAATTATTCCAGTTTTTTCATATTTGTTGAGATTTGTTTTGTGCCCCAGAATGTGGTCAGTTTTAGAATACCTTACATGAGCTGCTGAGTAGAAAGTGTATTCTTTGGTAGTTGGATGGAATATTCTGTATATATCTGTTAGGTCCATTTCATGTAGTATGTCATTT
>NW_008373137.1:0-210 GCF_000622305.1 Nannospalax galili
TTAGAACCCTCAGTCTTTCTAAACTGGTGTGCAGCCTATGACAATCAGGCTAAAAGCCAGGCACGCCTAAATCTCCACTATGGCCTCAACATTACGTTGGACATGCTCAAGGGATGTAGACAGTATACTGACCCCTTCTCCCAGTCTACTATTGGCCTCCATGTCTATTTTCCACAAGTTTCTGACTTGGCCTTTAAGGCCCTTAAATGT
>NW_008373138.1:0-210 GCF_000622305.1 Nannospalax galili
GGCGGCCCAGAGAATAAGAAAAATTCTTTACCAGTTGTACATCTGACAGAGCGTTAGTATCTACACTATATAAAGAGTTAGAAACTAAAGATCAGAAGCACAGCACAATTAACAATGTGGCAACAAACAGTGTCCTCAAATAATGAAACACAAGTGGATGAAAAATGATGGCTCAGCGGTTAAGAGCACTGACTTCTCTTGCAGAGGACC
>NW_008373139.1:0-210 GCF_000622305.1 Nannospalax galili
CTTGATACCTACAGGTGGGTCTTTGATAGGACTCCAGTTCCCCCTGGGTCATGGATGGGGGATGTCTTAAACATTGTAGCTTTTTGTGCAATATCACACCTTTCAGGGAGCTTTGGAATAGAAGGGACATCCCTGGACAGACTGTGCATGAGTCTGCCATTGTGCCTCATGCTGTGTTTTCTTAGACTTCATGAGGGAAGAAAGAGGTGC
>NW_008373140.1:0-210 GCF_000622305.1 Nannospalax galili
GGTTTACTTCTTAAATGGGGGGTGTAGCTCACTGACAGGTAGGATACTTACTTAACATGCATGAGACTCGATATTCAATCTCCAGAACCATCAAAAAAGGGGATGGAGGCTAAGAGATGGCTCAATGGGTAAAATGCTTGCTTCACAAGCATGAGGACTTAGGTTTGGGTTCCTAGCATCCATATAAAACCCAGACAAGTATGTGGGTCT
>NW_008373141.1:0-210 GCF_000622305.1 Nannospalax galili
TGTGGGAGACCGGCGCCATGCCCAGCAGCTGGCGATCCACGAAACCCACATGCCCATAGTCATTATTAAGTCAGCCAGGCTCACCCCAAGTTTAGGTGCATACAGTTGGAAGGAGAGGTGGCCCCAGCAGCTGTCTTGGGAGCAGGAAGATCCTGAGACGCAGACAGAGCCCCTGGCTCCTGGAACCACCTCTAATCCAGGTACAGTGGC
>NW_008373142.1:0-210 GCF_000622305.1 Nannospalax galili
TTTGAAATCTGACATACTCCTGACCCTTAGAATTTTAGATAAGAGACTTTAACCTGTACTGAAGACTCAATGAAGGTCACTGAAGGAGCTCAGATGAGAACGTGCCAATTATTAAGGAACGGCAGTGGAAGAAGTTCAAGTTGCAGGGGTCTGGGGAGGCCTATGCTAGGCACAGTGGGCCATCTTTTAGTGGCCTGGACTGAGGTTCCC
>NW_008373143.1:0-210 GCF_000622305.1 Nannospalax galili
TTCTGAGAAATATCCTGGAGCGAAAAGTCACCCAGGGATTTTCTGGGGAAGAACTTGAGAAGAATGAAAAGTTATGCATGGTATTCATGTTGAAGAGGGTGGGCATGGAGAGTAGAGAGGGTATAAGACATAATTACAAAACCTATGCTTATTTTTAGCATTTAGTATCAAAATGCTCTCTGAGTTTCTACTTCTATTTTTTTTTTTTTT
>NW_008373144.1:0-210 GCF_000622305.1 Nannospalax galili
TACCCTAAAAGGGCAAGAGAGGGCCCCCTTAAAGGTGGGGATAAAAAAAAACATGACTGCAAACACGATTTACCAGTAAGGCTGGTACCTCCGCTCCTCACCTGGGGACCACGCACTCTCGCTGTGTGCTAGGTGAGGTGTCCACCGTCCGATTAGGAGGAAGGGCTGGAGCATGTGGCCAGTTGAGCCTTGGACTTTTCTCTTAGAAAC
>NW_008373145.1:0-210 GCF_000622305.1 Nannospalax galili
AAGTCTGTGAGTGTGCTGGGGCCAAACAGTGGAGCTGGACACAGGGTGCGTGGCCCAAAAAGGGTGCTGAATTTGTGCTGCACGTGCTTAAAACTGCAGAGAGTAATGCTGAACTTAAGGGTTTAGGTGTAGACTCTCTGGTCATTGAGCATATCCAGGTGAACAAACCACCCAAGATGGCACCGCTCATGATTAATCTATACGTGAGCT
>NW_008373146.1:0-210 GCF_000622305.1 Nannospalax galili
CTGAGACAGAGTCTCTCATTGTCCTTGGACTCTGCAATGAGACTAGAGTCACTCACCAACAACCCTTGGGATCCTCCTGTCTCCACAGCACCTAGAGTAGAGATTACAAATAAGCATTGCCACACAACAGTTTTTTTGACAAGTGTTCTGGGAACTGATATCTAGTCTTTATACTTGGAGGACAACTGCTGTCCTGGATGAGGCAAAACC
>NW_008373147.1:0-209 GCF_000622305.1 Nannospalax galili
CTGCAAGAACAACCAGTGTTCTTAACCGCTGAGCCATCCCTCCAGCCCCTTTTCTTCTTCTTTAAAGACCTTCTTTTCCACAGGGGTCATGAAGTATCATCCTTACACAACATGTGTCTGGAGTTTCACCTATGATGTTATAATTCATTCCAACCAATAGTATCCTTCCCTCTTGGCCAAGAACCTTTATAATTGTGTCCTCTTTCAGT
>NW_008373148.1:0-209 GCF_000622305.1 Nannospalax galili
TCTTCTGCTCGTTTTCCATCAGGGTTTCCTAGTCACTACGCCTGCAGGGTGGCATGTTCTGCTCCTGGGGTTAAAGATTTGGCTGACAGCTGTCCCCTAAACGCCATTAAACCCGAAGGCTGAGGTGTGGTTTGGCTTTGTAAAACTGTACTTCCCTAACATATCACAGGGCTGAATTTCATCACCAGACACCAGAAATGGTGACAGAG
>NW_008373149.1:0-210 GCF_000622305.1 Nannospalax galili
ACACTCAGCCACCAGCCTGAGTGTACAGGACTGTGGCCTCACCTAACTGTAGCATGTGCTGGGCACTACACAATGGACCTCCACTTCTCATGGTGGGGCTTCTATGTTGTGGGGTGTGTAGTTACATTGGTCTTGCTTCTAGGATCCCCAAATTCTGTAACATCCTTGAGTGTCTACTATGGACCATGAGCCCAGAGCAAGTCTGAGACC
>NW_008373150.1:0-210 GCF_000622305.1 Nannospalax galili
CAGGTTACCCTGCCCTTTAGCTTGCTTCTTCCACCTTCCACATTGCAGCAGTTAAGGACCCAGCCTTCCCGTAAGACCATTGCACTCAGCTCCCGTGCTGCCTTTAGGGAGTGTCGAGTGCTGGCTTGGGAGTCAAGCCATGCGTCCCTGTCTCTGTAGTATCTGTGAGAAAATATGCTCCTTCTCCAGAACAGCAGGGTCACATCCTGA
>NW_008373151.1:0-210 GCF_000622305.1 Nannospalax galili
TGGAGTTAAACTTGAGTATATTTCAAGTATTACCAATTTAGTAGATTTTACCAAAAAATATGAAGCCTAATAACTAGCAAAAGATCTTTTTTAAAATGTGCCAAAAACATATTTATGGTAATTTCAGCACTTGAGAGGCTGAGGCAGTAGGATTTCCACGAGTTCAAGGTCTGCTTGGAGTACAGAATGAGAATTTGTCTCAAAAGGAGG
>NW_008373152.1:0-209 GCF_000622305.1 Nannospalax galili
CATCTTCTTCTGACCTCATACATGCAGGCAATACACTCATACACATAAAACGTAAAAATAATACAATATTTTTTTGAAAATTAAGTGGAAGTTTCTGAGCAGGAAAGCAAGGGGAAATTGCTTCTCAAATCAAAATGTATTTATATGTATGTGAAGTGTGTGGGTGGGTTTCTTTCTAAAGTGTCTGAACCTTCTCAGGATAAGGATAT
>NW_008373153.1:0-210 GCF_000622305.1 Nannospalax galili
TCTCCAATGTGTCATCACAATACTCCAGTGAGACATCAAAATGCTCTAATGTGCCTACATTAAGGCCCCGTGTGCCATTATATTGCTCCAGCGTGCCATCACAACATTACAATATGAATTCACAATATTCCATTTTGCCTTCACAATACTCTTTGTGCGATCTCAAATCGCCATTGTGTCGTTACAATGATCCATTGTGTCGTCACCATA
>NW_008373154.1:0-210 GCF_000622305.1 Nannospalax galili
CACTCTGCAGTCTCTTATTCTTTAAAAGTTGGCCAGTTGTGGCCTTCTGTGCATTGCACTCTGTTCTCTGGGTACGCTTCACTGGTGAGAGCTGAGAGATGCATTAGTGTTCTCCTGCCCCGGTTCCGCTATGTTCCATGAGTCTTAGGTGTAGAGTTCAACTGTAGATGGGTCACCTAGGAGTGGGCATCTCTCAGGTGTGTACTCTCT
>NW_008373155.1:0-210 GCF_000622305.1 Nannospalax galili
AGTAATAAACACTGAAGTAGTGACTGTGTATTACTTTTCTGTTGCTGTGATAAAACACTGTGACCAAGAGTACTTATAAAAGAAAGAGTTTATCTGAGCTTATGGCTTCAGAGGAATCAGAATCCATCATGACGGGGAGGCGTGGTAACAGAGGTGACTGTAACAGAAAGAGGAGGGCTCACATCTTGAAGCAGGGCAGGAAGCAGAGAG
>NW_008373156.1:0-210 GCF_000622305.1 Nannospalax galili
GAGGCTATGAACTCTCACAATCTGCCCAGTGACATGCTTCCTCCATCAAGAGGGCTCCTCTGAAAGTTTCCATTACTTTCTTCAAACAACATCACCAATTGGAGACCATTTACTAAACATACAGAACTTGAGCCTGTGGGAATATTTCTCATTCAAACTACCACAGCTTTGTACAGAGGAAGGAAATTATTCATTGCACTTTGCATCTGT
>NW_008373157.1:0-210 GCF_000622305.1 Nannospalax galili
TCTTTTAGTTTAAAATGTCGGCACTGTATTTAAATATAACTGAATTAGTGTTATTTATTCCTTTTAGAAAGGAGACCAATTTACCTTTATTATTAGATATTATCTTTATATTTTATAGAAATAAATTCTTTAGATTTAGTCTTGTATGCATCTAAAGTTCTTGCATGGCTTGCTTTCTAGAACATTAAAATTTTATCAACATATGCAAAT
>NW_008373158.1:0-210 GCF_000622305.1 Nannospalax galili
GTATTCATATTATAAGATTGGATGACTCGTCCAAATAGGGTTACCAAATAAGTTAATCTTGTTCTTACCAGGCATGAAGATAAGAATGTTAGAGCTACTGGTGGTTGAAATGAAGTTGTATTTACAGGTTCCCTGTAGTCAAATAACCTGGTGATAAAATTTAGGCTGTGAACTATAGCGATATTGCTGTCAACTTAGTAGGACTTTCAA
>NW_008373159.1:0-210 GCF_000622305.1 Nannospalax galili
GGTGTGCGGGTTTCGCGGAACGCCAGCTGCTGGCTGGCGCCTGTCTCTCCCGCGCCGCTGGAGCGGGTCCCGCAAGCCGCGTTGCTGGGGTGCGTGTGTGTCAAGCACCGTGTTGCTGAGGCTCTCCACGACTACTGGATGCTGGCGACTCTACTGATTGCTGCGTTTCCAGGCGGGTTCCGTCCCAATCTACCGGGTACTCCCTCTGGG
>NW_008373160.1:0-210 GCF_000622305.1 Nannospalax galili
AAGCCAAATGATGATACCCATACATGAGAGAAGAATACTATATACCATAACTTTAGTAACCAAGGTAACATACAACAAACACAGTTGTGATCTCGCTGCCATGGAGACAGCACGCATTTTAGGCAGTTCCTAGATAACTGTAGGTTCTCAAGGTAATGAGAAACAAACATGACATGGTCAGCTGAAAACAAGCATTAACAGAAATGACTG
>NW_008373161.1:0-210 GCF_000622305.1 Nannospalax galili
ATATAGGTAATAGAATAAAACGTTTTATATCAAACTCGGTCTGACTCTTTTATAAATGGAGTTTGTATATGGAAAAGCCCACCAACTGTCTAATCCAATAAAATAGATGACAGACAGAAATGACAGTAAGGGCGGAGAGCTGACTCAGTGGTTGGGAGTACTGGCTGCTCTTGCAGAGGACCAGGATTCATTTCCCAGACCACATGGAGG
>NW_008373162.1:0-210 GCF_000622305.1 Nannospalax galili
TAATAGTCATTAGAAATGATGAGCAAACACTGTATTTTTATGTTAGCTAGGTGCTTGTCCTGCCTTTGATCCTTTAAAAATGTTAACTCCATTTTTATGTTTAGGGGTGTTATTCATACACAGTGTTTGAATCATCCCTTAACCTCTTTAATAAACATGAATGCAAAAAGGCAAACTTGGTTTCTAACTAAATCTCCATAATTCTCTTAG
>NW_008373163.1:0-210 GCF_000622305.1 Nannospalax galili
AGTACTGACTGCTCTTGCAGAGGACCCAGGCTCAGTCCCCAGCACTGACATAGTAGTTAACCAGTGTCTGTAACTACAGTTCCAGGGGATCTGATGCCCTGTTCTGAGCAGGCATTGCACGTATGTGGTGCACTTATATACATGCTCGTGTACACTCATACTCATAAAATTAAAATAAATTTTAAAAATAAATAAAAAGGGACAAAGGGG
>NW_008373164.1:0-210 GCF_000622305.1 Nannospalax galili
ACGGCCTGGGAGAAGACCTGGCCAAGGGAAGCCCTACCTCTGGGGGTGGCCCCAATTCATGGCCCCTCTTTTGACAGTCCTATCCAACAGCCCCACAACTGAGTGGAGGGCTCAGTCCCAGCAGCGCCACTAAGGTTCATACATGATCTGTGTCTGCATTTAGACAAGACACATTCTAATCTGTCAGCGTGGAGGACTTGTTCCCCACAA
>NW_008373165.1:0-210 GCF_000622305.1 Nannospalax galili
AGAATCCCCACATTAGTTCCCTGACCTGTGGAGTGAGGGCTATTATGGTTGAAAACATCAAATGGAAATCACTGGAATTTCCTCTGCCAAGGAAAATAGTGAACCAAAAACAGTACCGCTACCATCAAGAATTTGAAAGATACAGGGAAGGTGATTCCCACCACATCTCCATTTAATTCTCCTATTTGGCCTGTGCAGAAGGCTCCAATT
>NW_008373166.1:0-210 GCF_000622305.1 Nannospalax galili
TGCCTTCAGATGCCTCAGTCTGCAGCAGCTCTCAACCCTCAGGTGCTGCCTCTGCAGCCCCAGGGCTCTCACTTTAGCTCCTTCCATAAGTGCAGTGCATTCAGCATTTTCCTTTTGTGACTGGCCTGCTCTTTCACCATCTTGCCTCTTTGCAGTTCACCTGCTGTGGTGAACATGCAGTGAATGTGGGAGAGCACATAAAGCCCAAGG
>NW_008373167.1:0-210 GCF_000622305.1 Nannospalax galili
TTGCTCACTCTAGAAATTCATATTGACAAGTGTTGCCTTATTAATTTTTGGGTTTTTTTTTTATTGAATAAGAAGTATTGAGTAAGTGAGAGCATAAGTGCTTTCTAAACTTCTTAAAGTCAGGCATAAAGTATTTTGCAAAACAAGAGAGATGGAAAATTTCTAACTTCTCAAAGACTTTAGTGTTCAACTGGGCAAATCGGGGTCTAG
>NW_008373168.1:0-210 GCF_000622305.1 Nannospalax galili
TGAATGTTTTGCTTGTATCTACAACATGCAAAGCCCTCAGAGGCCAGAAGAGGGAATTGGATCCCCTGGAACTGGAGTTTTAGATGATTGTTAGCGGTCATGTGGGTGCCTGGAATCCAACCTGGGTCCTCTGAAAGAGCAGCCAGTGCCCTTAATCAAGTAGCCTTGTCTCTAGCCCTAGTATGATTTTTGAAAACAGGTTCTCATGTA
>NW_008373169.1:0-210 GCF_000622305.1 Nannospalax galili
AGAGGGAGACCTGGGAGGAATTGAAAGGGGTGAGTGTGGTGTGGATATGATCTAAATACATTGTATACATATGTGAAACCATCAAAGAGTAAGTAAAATAAAATAATAAAGTATCCTTTAAATTGGTTGAGGAGTAGCTCAGTGTTTACACTAGTTTTCACAAATGTTGCTGGCAATTACACACATGGATGGCCAAGAAGTGGCAGTTTC
>NW_008373170.1:0-210 GCF_000622305.1 Nannospalax galili
CCAGGCTTGCACCAGACCCACCCTTCCTGATTAAGACATTTTAACAAAGATTATAGCCTTTGAAATGATTGGTTAAAGTATTTTGAAATTGTTTGCCGAGAAATGCACGGGTTCTTGTGTAACAGTTGGGTGAGCCTATATAATCTGTAGCCGAAGCCAACTGGGGGTCGATCGTTCTGACCAGACCTGCGTGTCTTGGGAAGTCGGTCG
>NW_008373171.1:0-210 GCF_000622305.1 Nannospalax galili
ATCCTTAAAAGATTTTAGGGTTACCTCTTCAGAGGGGGGGATGTTAGAGTTCCCAAAAGCCCCATAAAAATAAATGAAAGAAGAAAAAAATATAGTTAGTATGGCCATGTTTAACTGATAATACGAATATCATAATATTTTTATTATAGCATACTATATAATGCTAAATTTACTGGATTATTTCCATGTAAACAGATTATACAGAATTTT
>NW_008373172.1:0-210 GCF_000622305.1 Nannospalax galili
GGGAACAGGTTGAGAGGTTAGAATGTTAAAGGTAAAACTAAAGCACAGCTCCAATGGGGAACAGTTCTTTAATTTTAGGTGTTTTTGCAGTGCTCATTTGTAAAAGCTACACATCCATGAAATACATTGATAGTCTGGTCATGGATCCATTTACTCAGTTCCCAGTCTAACTAACTCAATTTCTTTTTGAACATATGCAGGTGATAAAGA
>NW_008373173.1:0-210 GCF_000622305.1 Nannospalax galili
ACACAGGCAGAGACACACACAGACACGCACATAGTTTTTGAAGTAGAGAATTGGTAATGTGTCCAGGCCATTTCCAAGCTGTAATCGCCCGTGTCATCCTCCCTCATAGCTGGCATTCAGAACCCATGTCAGCCTCCTTGGCTTGATTTTGAATGTATGTGAGGCCATTCCATGCAGACCAAGAAACTGTCAGTAGAAAGTGCAGAACAG
>NW_008373174.1:0-210 GCF_000622305.1 Nannospalax galili
CAAAGCTTAGGTCACGTATTTTGGGCTATGTTGTTAGTGAACTCTGGGTCACCTACATTATTTCCTAGTTCCACAGTGGTTGTCGAATGTGTTAACAGGCGAAGGTTTCAAATTGAATGTACAGAACATTGTTTAAAAGGCCACTGCTGAAGGGATGTCCAACAAAGACTAGGACAGCCTTCAACCTTGTCCTTTCATTTTCAGTGTCTT
>NW_008373175.1:0-210 GCF_000622305.1 Nannospalax galili
TGAGTTCCAGGACAGCTGGGACTACAAGGAGACCCTGTCTCAAAAAAAAAGTACATTAGAGGGACCAGTGGAAGGGCTCAGGAGGTAAAGGTGCTTGCCACCAAATATGAGGACCTGAGTTTGCTCCCTGGGACCCATATGGTAGAAGGAGATAACCCATTCCTGCAAGTTTTTGTCTGATCTCTATATGGCACTCACATGCCCCCCCCC
>NW_008373176.1:0-210 GCF_000622305.1 Nannospalax galili
GTGTTTCACCATCCGTTCAGAGCACCTTAACAGCTTCCTCAGAGAAAATTGTTAAAGTGGCCACACAGAGAGCCTGCCAACTATTTGATCACTGCACCATGGCAGCCCCTGGTAAACAGTGTAAGTGAGTCCCTGAGATTGTCCTTTGCAAAGCAGGATACAGGTCAGAAAGTCTATTGAAGTACTGTGTATGCTTGAAGTCCTTAACTG
>NW_008373177.1:0-210 GCF_000622305.1 Nannospalax galili
CCCTGTTTTTTAGTTTGCAAGTCCTTAACCATACCTGACAGAAATGACTGTATATTACTCAGACATCCTGGACTTTGGGCCATGTGTAATAACTAAACAAGACATTGAAATAATTAATTGTGGAGATGAGTAAATGCTCAGGTGTATGGCCATTGTGCATGTGTGTCTGTATGTGTTAAGGGCAGACAGGGCACAGATGGCTCAGTGGGT
>NW_008373178.1:0-210 GCF_000622305.1 Nannospalax galili
AACTGAGGCAAATCCACATACCTAGAGAGGTCATAGATCTTAGAGACAACTCCATGTCTGTCACATCCCTAGACAAATGTAATATGGATCTTAAATCTATAGACAAGTATGATAGTCACACCACCCAGCTAAGAAGCTCGTTTTCTTGTTTTTTTCTCCTCAAATGGGCAAAGGATGTGAACATACTTGTGTCTCATGTAAATGCTCATC
>NW_008373179.1:0-210 GCF_000622305.1 Nannospalax galili
TGCAAACACATGGTACACTTACAGTATATGTAGGCAAAACACTCATATATGTAACATTTTTAAAAATTAAAAAACATGAAAATAATGATCACAACAACTATTTCAATTTGTATTCCACAGATAGGAAGGGACAAGAAACAATTCCAAAGTTACTCAACAAGCCCAGGGTTCCTGGGGACCCTGCTTCCTGACACACTGTGTGACCTTTTA
>NW_008373180.1:0-210 GCF_000622305.1 Nannospalax galili
AAGTTGGGAAGGGGTAGGAGAGGGATGGATATAGGAGGAGTTGGTGGGGAAGAGTGAGGGGGTCATGATCAAAATATTGTATACTTATGTGAAATTCTCAAAAAATTAATGATATATATTAAAAAATAGTAGAAAACTTGAAAGTGCAAAAATTTCTCCACTGAGTATAAGCTTTTTATACTAATGAGCATGAATTCATTTTATTTTAAA
>NW_008373181.1:0-210 GCF_000622305.1 Nannospalax galili
AATCTGAGTTCATCATTCAAATAAATGTTGATTTGATTTGAGATATTGCATTGGGAAAGCGTCAATGAAAAGTCTTTTTCCCATATAATATAAACAGAAGCATTTCCTCTAGATCTATTTTTAAATCTTGACTCACTTTATTATACAGATTTTTCCTAATCGAAACATATAAAGTCATTCTTTACTTTTTTCCAAATAAAATGTAGGGAA
>NW_008373182.1:0-210 GCF_000622305.1 Nannospalax galili
ATGTCAGTTCTCAGGCACTGTCCACCTTTTGTTTGAGAGAGTCTCTCATTTCGGTGAATACTCCAGGCTAGCTGACCAGCAAACTTCCAGGGAGGGCTACACTGCCTCCGCCTCTCATCTCCCCATTGCTGAGCACTGGCAGAAGCCACTGTGCTTGGGTTTTGACACGGCTCTGGGGATCTGAACTCAGGTTCTCACATCTTCAAGGCA
>NW_008373183.1:0-210 GCF_000622305.1 Nannospalax galili
GAGCAGTCTGCGGATCCACAGGGAGTGAGCGCACCCTGTGCCCAGAGAGAGTGCAGTCTCCCCATAGACTAGGCTCCCTGTTGTGTCTGATTTTCCCCAGTACTGGGGGCGGCATGGACAAGGCAAATGGTGTGCTTACTCATCCCCAAAAATCACTGGATGGGGGTCGCTGGCTCGAATCCCCCACAACGTTGCTACACTGTGACAAAT
>NW_008373184.1:0-210 GCF_000622305.1 Nannospalax galili
AATGAATGACTCAAAATTTTAAAGAATCACACAATTATGATTAGGAAGAGTGTTGTGAACCTTAGATTTCATACACTAAACCAACAACCCCAACCTGTATATATTTCCATACCATCATCAGTAATGCACATAGTGTTAAAGAGCTCTGGCAATATTCCAAGGAAATAAATACCTTCATTATGAGGTCTCTAACTACTAAAGTGATGTTTT
>NW_008373185.1:0-210 GCF_000622305.1 Nannospalax galili
TTCCAACACTAACGCCACGTATGACATTATATTGCTCCAGTGTGTCATGACATTGTTGCAATTTGACTCATCAATATTCCAATGTGGCATCACAATGATCCTGTGTGAAATCACCATGTAACAATATTGCTTCACAATAATCCATTGTGATGTAACAATGCTTGAATATGACATCACGATGGTCCAATGTGCCAACACTATCGCCCCATG
>NW_008373186.1:0-210 GCF_000622305.1 Nannospalax galili
ATTTCATATTTAGTTGGCCTTCTCTGAGTGTCAAAGTTTTAGAAATATATCGATTTAGTTTTGCTATATTGTGTTTAATACAAAAAGTTGTAGCATTATTGGTTTTACGTTACCCACACTCAGAGGTCAGGTCATACTTCTCTTAAACTTCTCTACTATCACTTATACACCTCTAAAACTTTAATTTTTCAATTTTCCAGCTGTTTTTCT
>NW_008373187.1:0-210 GCF_000622305.1 Nannospalax galili
AATAATAAAATGGAAAGCCAAAACACTATGTCCCCATCAAACTCCACCAGTACTGTAGAAGAGTTCTACAAGGAGAACCCCCTAGAAATTACCCAGAACACAGAATTTAAAAGAAGAGTCATAAACATGATCCAAGAATTCAACGAATTTAAAGAGCACACAAACAAACCAATCAAAGAACTAAAAGAAGATAGGGATAAACATCTGAAT
>NW_008373188.1:0-210 GCF_000622305.1 Nannospalax galili
TAAATAACACACTCCTGAATGATGAATGGGTCAAAGAAGAAATTAAGAAAGTAATAAAAGTATTCTTGGAACTAAATGAAAATGAGAATACAACACACCAAAACCTCTGGGACACCCTAAAAGCAGTCCTAAGAGGGATGTTTACTGTGCTTAGTGCCTACTTACAAAATCAGAAGGAGCACATGTAAAGGACTTGACAGTTCAGCTCAA
>NW_008373189.1:0-210 GCF_000622305.1 Nannospalax galili
TCTTGTGTGTCCACTAGGTTGTCATTCTCAGGATATATTATGATGGGGTTATGTTGTGTACTAGACGTATGGATGTATGTTTGTTTTTCATGTTGTTTGTCTTTTGAACGAGACCTAGGCATCTGCACATGTATGGTGGTGTTTCCCGGTGTGGGTAAGCAATTGCTTCTTTGTTGGCATCTTGTTTGCTCTTTCCCCAACTTATAAGGT
>NW_008373190.1:0-210 GCF_000622305.1 Nannospalax galili
GTCATCACAAAGCTCCAATGTGACATCACAATGCTCCAATGTGCCAACATTGAGGCCCCATGTGCAATTATATTGCTACAGAGTGCCATCAAAATGTTACATTATGAATTCCCAATATTCCATTTTGCCCTAAAAATCTTCTTTGTGCCATCACAAATCGCCATTTTGTCGTTACAATGATCCATTGTGTCATCACCATGCTCAGTATGC
>NW_008373191.1:0-210 GCF_000622305.1 Nannospalax galili
GTGACACGACCATGTGCACGACAGAGATGGCAGGTGACACGACCATCTGCTTGTCAGAGGGGGGAGGTGACACGACTATCTTTATGGCAGAGAGGGCAGGTAAGACGGCTATCTGCACGTCAGAGCGGCCAGAAAACAAGACCATCTGCACGTCAGGGATGTCAGGTGACAAGTCCATCCTTACAGCAGAGGGGGCAGGTAACACGACCA
>NW_008373192.1:0-210 GCF_000622305.1 Nannospalax galili
TTCCTGTGGTTAATGTGGGAATGAATCCCTGGGTGTGGACTTGCTGTTGGTGTATCATCTGAGCACCCCATAACTACTGGACCTGCCTAGAAGCCTTGTTTGTTGGAACCTGGGATCTTGGACCTGACCGGGGACAACGATTAATTACATCCATGTGTGCTTGACCTACCCTGTGGGGTAGTGTGTGGGGTCTACTTTGATCCTAGACCT
>NW_008373193.1:0-210 GCF_000622305.1 Nannospalax galili
AAGGGAGACTGAGACATGCCCCCTCTGAACAACAGGGTTTCACACATTCCTCAAGAGTCCAGAAGGGATTGAAACACTCCCCCTCTGCCAAGAGCGACCCAACCAATACCAATACCCCCCAAGGAAACCTTACACTTCCCACTTCTGACTAAACGGATCTGGTACCTTCCATGTCTACAAATTTACATTTTTTACAACATTTACCATTTG
>NW_008373194.1:0-210 GCF_000622305.1 Nannospalax galili
GTGCAATGCCCTCAGAGGACAGAAGAGGCTGTTGGATCCTCTGGCACTGGAGTTATGGCCAGTTGTTATCTGCCATGTGGGTGCTGGGATTCAAACCCAGGTCTTGGCCCCATCCCACTGAGAGCACCTCACTAGCCAGGGTTCCTTCACCCTCTGGGAGAGATCCTAACTAGCCTGCCTGGATCCATCTTGTTCCTCCAAAAAAAAAAA
>NW_008373195.1:0-209 GCF_000622305.1 Nannospalax galili
TCAGAGTGGGTAGGTGACACGACCATCTGCACGTCACAGGGGCAGGTGACACGAATATGTGCATGTCAGGGGGGCAGGTGACACGATCATCTTTATGATAAG
Organism: Nannospalax galili; assembly: GCF_000622305.1. Taxonomy (NCBI): domain Eukaryota; kingdom Metazoa; phylum Chordata; class Mammalia; order Rodentia; family Spalacidae; genus Nannospalax; species Nannospalax galili. The sequence goes on from NW_008373195.1 coordinate 103, forward strand.
GAGGTCAGGTGACACGACCATCTGCACGTCAGTGTGGGCAGATAACACGACCATCTGCACGTCAGAGGGGCAGGTCTCACGACCATGTCCACCTCAGAGGGAGCAGG
>NW_008373196.1:0-210 GCF_000622305.1 Nannospalax galili
TAAGGAAGAACTGGTGCTTTCCTGTCATATGTTAGTTGAGACATTTTACTGGCTACGAATGCAGCAGGATGAATGCTTCTGGGCCACGATCAGCCCGCCATCATCCCACCCCAGCTGTTCATTCTAATATTCTAGACCCCTTGATCCTGACTATTAAATCACATTCATAGGAATAGTCTTCTCAGTTCTGGGACCTTCCCATACACTGTA
>NW_008373197.1:0-210 GCF_000622305.1 Nannospalax galili
GGTTAGCATAAATATAATGGAATGCATCTTAAATATTAGCTTGCTGAAACTATGGATGTGCACGTGTGTAGTAATAATCAACCAGATTATGATTAGACCTTCTCCAGGAGCACTCTGTAATGTTACCTGTGACACTTCCCATTCACTCCCCCTCTAATAAGAGGTCTAGAGTTTGTTTTTCATTACTGTAATGAAATAACTGAGGCATGC
>NW_008373198.1:0-210 GCF_000622305.1 Nannospalax galili
AGGGCTGGGCGCATGTTAAGGGATAGAGTTAGGTTTACAGTAAGGATTAGCATTACAAATGGAGCTAGAGTTGGAGTTAGGGTTAGATTTGAGGTTAGGTTTTTTTTATAGGGTTAGGCTTAGGAGTATGATAATATTAGGATTAGGGGTAGGTTTACAGCTAGGGATAGGGTCAGGTTTATGGATAGGGCTAGGGTTAGGATTAGGATT
>NW_008373199.1:0-210 GCF_000622305.1 Nannospalax galili
ATGATGGAACAGGACTCAATGGTCTGAGACCACATCCCCAAAATGAGATTGAACACTGTACCTACACAAGAATCCTTCACATCATGCCTAGCGCCTTCACTGGGGTTCCAGAAAGGCCCGTGCTCTCTTTCAGGCCCTCCTTCATCACATATCCATCACATTAGTCCCGCAAAAGTTATTCCTCAGGGATAACCTACAATCCATAGACAG
>NW_008373200.1:0-210 GCF_000622305.1 Nannospalax galili
CTCAAAGGGCAGGATGGCTCCCTGGACTGGGGAATGGGAATCAGGGAAGACGTAGACGGGAAGAGGGGAGACAGTTGAAACAAATAGGGTACTTTCATACCACGACAGAGAAGACCCTCTGGACAGGCACCCTCTGCTTCGTCCACCAAGCTGCTCCCATTCACAGAAGATGTAAGTGCTTCTTAGCAATAGGTAGACTCTGAGCTGATA
>NW_008373201.1:0-210 GCF_000622305.1 Nannospalax galili
GATGACCTAGCTCATCTCATCATTGGGAGTAGCTGCAGCTGTACCTGTACCTATATCAATCCGAGGCATGGATTGAGGAGAGCCGGCAGGATTGCATAGTACGGAGGATTCCGGAAAGTAGATGACACACTTGTTAGGAACTGATGGGGAGACTGAGAGACCCATGCACTTGAATGTACACTAACGTAACAAGTATTTATTGAGTGCCTA
>NW_008373202.1:0-210 GCF_000622305.1 Nannospalax galili
CTGCTTCTACTCCTGAGATAGACAGCCCGGCCGGTTGAAAATTAAAATTTATCTTGCTACTTTTCTTAAAGTGGTGTTGGTGAATTTTTGTGAACTCCGTCCTATAACAAGACCCTCCACAAACAGTGTCACCAACTGATCAAGTATTCAAATAATTGAGCTTATGGGGCCAATTCTCATGCAAACCATCACACCCCCTAAACCTAATCC
>NW_008373203.1:0-210 GCF_000622305.1 Nannospalax galili
GATGACCTAGCTCATCTCATCATTGGGAGTAGCTGCAGCTGTACCTGTACCGATATCAATCCGAGGCATGGATTGAGGAGAGCCAGCAGGATTGCATAGTACGGAGGATTCAGGAAAGTAGATGACACACTTGTTAGGAACTGATGGGGAGACTGAGACACCCATGCACTTGAATGTACACTAACGTAACAAGTATTTATTGAGTGCCTA
>NW_008373204.1:0-209 GCF_000622305.1 Nannospalax galili
AGATCCCCTGGAACTGAAGTTATAGACAGTTGTTAGCTGCCATGTGGGTGGCTGGGAAGTGAACCCAGTTTCTCAGCAAAAGAAGTCAGTGCTCTTAACCGCTGAGCCATCTCTCCAGCCCCCATCATCTTGATAAATTTTTAAAAATATTTTTATTGGGGACCGGAGAGATGGCTCAGCGGTTAAGAACACTGGTTGTTCTTGCAGAA
>NW_008373205.1:0-210 GCF_000622305.1 Nannospalax galili
TCTTTTTGGAAACACTGACAGGAGCCTATTCGTCATCATCCTCTCACATCTGTACTCCCACCTGCACTCCTCCATATATTTCTTTCTCTCAAACTTCTTGGCTCTTGATCTCTGTCACACCATTTGCTCAACCACGCAGCTGCTGATGAACCTCTGGGGCCCAGAGAAGATCATAGCTCATGCTGGTTGCATGTTCCAACTCTACTTAGT
>NW_008373206.1:0-210 GCF_000622305.1 Nannospalax galili
GATCAGATTCGAGATGTATGCTGTGAATTTCAGTGTTTTTGCCGTACGTTCAAAGGTTCCTGTTCTTAGAGGAACGTAGTGGCTTAATTATAGAACACAGAAACTTTATTTCGTACTGTCATTCCTCAGCATGGGAGTATCAAATTATTAGATCTTTGAGTTGTATTATGTCAGCATGTTTGAGTTAAAATTTTTCTCTTTGAGGGTTAG
>NW_008373207.1:0-210 GCF_000622305.1 Nannospalax galili
TTACTTCTTCACATCTCCTAGGCACCAGTCAAGTAAGGACTTTCCTCCATACAGTTAAGAGTTATGCAATTTGGGAGTCTAAGATAGACCCACTGAAGGGTACCCCAATTGCCTCATCCTGTATCCCTGTTCAGCATGAAGAAGCCAGAGCAGTCTGTGTCGCAATTCCCTACTGGCAATTTGGTAACCCCTTCAGAGGATGGTGTGATA
>NW_008373208.1:0-210 GCF_000622305.1 Nannospalax galili
GGAGTTCAGAGCCTTGTGCTGTATCCCAGTTCTGTATCTCAACAAATCAGCTTCTGGTTTGTATTTTATTTAGTTACCCAGTTTTAATAAAAATGAAAAACAACATAGGAACTCAGGTCTTTTTTTGATGTAAAATTTAAAAATAAAAAAGCCAAAAACGGTGTTTCTAATGAGTGTTTATCATTGTATGAGCACACCTATTCTGATGGC
>NW_008373209.1:0-210 GCF_000622305.1 Nannospalax galili
ACTAGTTAAGGAAAGGGAGAATTCTGAGTATTAGAAACTAATCATTTCCAATGGCTCTGGGAAGAGACTAATCTATCAAGTACATTCATTTCATGCTGAATACACACAGTGGTTAGATGTTTTCAGTAGTACATGATGTGGTAAAAACAGTAAATACTGGAGAAAAATTAAAATTAATCTTACAAGATTTGTGAATTTAATGTTTCACTA
>NW_008373210.1:0-210 GCF_000622305.1 Nannospalax galili
CTGCCTGTGGTCATGATTATAGTATTTGTCTTAGTTAAGTTAATGGATGTAGGAAGACCCAACCCCTGGTGTGAGAGGTACCATTCAGGCTGGGGGGAGCCCTGAATTGTTTAAGAGTGGGGAAACTGAGTGAGCTGATAATGTTAGAGTAGCAAATATCCCCATAAGTTTAACTGGTCAAGAAGATAAAATCTCTAGTCTGTTGAAAGA
>NW_008373211.1:0-210 GCF_000622305.1 Nannospalax galili
CAGGGGATCCAATACGCACTTTTGACCTCTGTGGGCACCTACACTTTTGCAGGAAAGCCACCATACAGACATGCATACATACAATTTAAAAAAAAAAACTAAAAATAATGCCCAAGCAGACAAAAAAACCCAGCATGAACTTTGGGAATGGGCAGCAGACTCCCATTACCTTAGCTAAAGAACTATTGGCAATTGATTACTGCTGGGTGA
>NW_008373212.1:0-210 GCF_000622305.1 Nannospalax galili
TTTTCCAATTTCTTATTATTTAGTTATGGAATGGCTACTGATTTTGTAGACCGTTTCTCTAACCAGCCACTGTTTCTATAAAGAGGAGGGTCAAGACAGAGGAATTATTTCCTCCACACTTCCAAGTGAAAGCAGCCATGGTCAAGCAGGAACTTTGACTATTGTCACATAGATGGAACTGTTAAAAGAAAGGAGCTAGGGGCTCCTCCC
>NW_008373213.1:0-210 GCF_000622305.1 Nannospalax galili
CCATGCTCAATATGCAAATACAGTTCTCAAAGACCACTCACTATCACCCAAGGTGACATCACTGTGCTACAATGCATTATCACAATGCTTCACTGCGACATCACAATGCTCCAGTGTGTCACCACAATACTCAATGTGACATCACAATTCTGAATGTCACCTCACCAAGCCCCTAATGTGTCATCACAATGCTCTGTGTGCAAATACAAT
>NW_008373214.1:0-210 GCF_000622305.1 Nannospalax galili
AAGCCAATGTTCAATGAGTTAATCAGATAAATAGGAATCATATGCTTATTACGTAGATGGAGGTGTATGTGATGATTCCAATTTATAATTTGGGGAAGATATATACAAATGATTTCATTTAACAGTGAAATAGATAGTATTTATCTATTTATATACCATGTAATATAGTATATAATATGGCATATAAATAGATAAATACTATGTGCAGAT
>NW_008373215.1:0-210 GCF_000622305.1 Nannospalax galili
GAAAAGGCTGCAGATCTCCATGGCTGAAAGCACCTCTGCTCTAACAGTATGAATTCAGTCTTCTCTGAAGTGGTACTAATAGGATTTCACAGGCAGCTTGTGATTTGTGAAGTGGATTTTTGGAACTAAGGCTTGGTGCTGGAGACTCCCAGTTCCACTGGGTTCTTGCTTCCTGTTCCATAACCACACTGCCCTTGCTGAAGCCCCAGC
>NW_008373216.1:0-210 GCF_000622305.1 Nannospalax galili
AGCCCAGATCTGCCCTCATAGTTGCTCCTTTTGTTGAAGGGTGAGGACAGCTTCGGGTGTCCCCAAGCTCCATGTGAAAGTGGCCCCATAGGGCAAGGCCACTGTTTTGGGGCCCATTTGGTCTTGGGCCTCATCTCTGTGAATCATTGGTTACCTAATTTACCTGGTGGCCTCCGTTTCCCCCTCTCTAAGAAGAGACTGACGATGACA
>NW_008373217.1:0-210 GCF_000622305.1 Nannospalax galili
GGGGGAGGAGGGGGAGGAGGAGGAAGAAGAAGATGGGGAGAGGAGGAGGAGGAGGGGGAGGGCCATGAAGGAGAGGAGGAAAAAGAGGACGGGTGAAGAAGAGAAGGAATATTTGAGGACGCAGGTGAAATGGTAGAACACTACTTAGCAATAAAAACATGAACTACTGATACCTTAGCAGCTTGGACGGACCTAAGAACCTGTGCTGTG
>NW_008373218.1:0-210 GCF_000622305.1 Nannospalax galili
TGTAGTATTTCTCAAATGCACAGGGGGTTGAGGCCCATCCTTTCCCACTCTCAAAACACAGCCCCCTTGTCCTTTTAAAACCATGAACAAGCCAGGTGTGGTGGTGCACGCCTTTGATCCCAGCATTTGGGAGGCAGGGGCAGGCAGATCTCTAAGATAGAGGCCAGCCTGGTCTCTATAGCAAGTTCCAGGCCAGCTGTGGCTACAGGG
>NW_008373219.1:0-210 GCF_000622305.1 Nannospalax galili
GTCCATTGTGATATCCAATTGACCCGGCTTCTGTTACCTCTTGATTTCAGTTAATTGATGGCTTAGTAGAAAGGAAGAGGGGGTTCCATGAGTTGAGTTAAAAATGAGAAATAAAATATTGGGAGTCTTAACAGATATTTCACTATGTTGAAGTATTCTTGCTGTCTGCCCACCATACTTCCAAAGAAAACAGGGCCACCTCCATCATTT
>NW_008373220.1:0-210 GCF_000622305.1 Nannospalax galili
CCCACAGACATGCGCATAGTCTACTCTGATGGAAATTTCTGTTGAGGGAACTCTTGCCAGGTGTCTCTAGTTTGTATCAAGTTGACAAAACCAACCACCACAAGACCAGATCTTTATTTTTTCCTTACTGTCTCATGGAAAGGAGAGCAGAGTCACATGAGCTGAGGAAAGGGATGGGTGCTAGCCTCTAGAAGGCCCAGCCATTGTGAC
>NW_008373221.1:0-210 GCF_000622305.1 Nannospalax galili
TGAACCCAAACTCTAACCCTAACCCTAACCCTAAGCCTTATCCTAACCCTAGTCTCTAACCTTAACCCTAACCAAAACCCGAACCCAAACCCTAACCTGAACCCGAATCCCAAGCCCAACCCGAACGCCAATCCTAGCCCCAGGCTCAGCCCGAGCCCAAACCCCAGCCTTATCACCAACCTGCACCCTAACTCTAACCCTAACCCTAAA
>NW_008373222.1:0-210 GCF_000622305.1 Nannospalax galili
AGAGAATTCAGAAATTACCTAAGCAATAAAGTGAATTTTAGCTTGTTCCCAATTGAACAGAAAAAGGTTTTTTAATTTTGAAATGATCTTTTTTGTCTGTCCATATTTCAGTGTTTTTGAAGCCAGTTGTATTTTACAGTTTCTTAGTTTATACTCATGGTCATGAGTCTTCCTAGTAGATGAGAATACTGTGAAATTAATATGCACATC
>NW_008373223.1:0-210 GCF_000622305.1 Nannospalax galili
TTTTTTTTCAGATTTTGTTTCATTTATTGTATAATAAAAGTCATTACCATAAGGACCTGAGTCACTTGGAAACATCAAAAAGTTGCTGGATTCAAGAAAAAAATATCATTTAAAATACCTCCTTACAAATCACCTAGGAAGCACAAGCAGGGTGTCAATCCATCTGCCTTTCATCTGATGCCCATTGGTAAGGGTGCTGAACCGTGCCTG
>NW_008373224.1:0-210 GCF_000622305.1 Nannospalax galili
TTGAGAGGAGGTGGTTTGTCCCACTGTGGTCCCAAAAATGATGCTCAGCCTTACCTCAGGGACTTCAATGGAACTGCTCAACACACACTGAAACCAGTATGTCTCTTCTCCCTCCAATGTTTTAGTCAAGTGTTTAGTCACAATGATGACAAACTGAGCAACAACTCCCACACCACATACCTACTGTCAAACCCTCCCGTGTCCTCCTTG
>NW_008373225.1:0-210 GCF_000622305.1 Nannospalax galili
TCTACCAAATATTCCACCCAAGCACCAAAGAATATACCTTCTATTCAGCACGACATGGAACCTTCTCCAAAATCAACCACATACTGGGGCACGAAACAAACCTCAACAAATACAAAAAGATTGAAATGATTCCATGCATTCAATCAGACCACAATGAAAAAAGCTTAAAATCAACCCTGGAAGAAACCCTAGTAACTACATGAACACATG
>NW_008373226.1:0-210 GCF_000622305.1 Nannospalax galili
GATTCTCTGTTTCTTGAGTTCATTATATATTCTGGATATTAAACTTCTGTCGGATGTGTCACTTGTAAAGATTTTCTCCCGTTCTGTGGGTTTTCTGATTGCTTCCCTGGTTGCCTCCTTTGATGTACAAAAGATTTTTAGTTTAATGAGGTCCCATTCGTTAATTCTTGCCCTTGTTTCCTGAACAATTGATGTCCGGTTTAGAAAATC
>NW_008373227.1:0-210 GCF_000622305.1 Nannospalax galili
GTGGACCAAGATAAGAACTTTGTCCTGCTGAGGATATAAACAGGATAGTGCCACCAAGAGCTTGAAGAGGGACAAGGCTCAGGTGGAGTGAGGCTCAGCAAAAAGCACTGATATAGTAGGTGTACAATAGGGTCAGGGTCGCATCCCATAGAGCAACTCAAAATATAAACCTTCACCTTGGAAATTATATATTGTGTATCACCAGCCTCT
>NW_008373228.1:0-210 GCF_000622305.1 Nannospalax galili
CTAACACTAGCCCTAAACCAATCCCTTACCCTAATTATATCATTAACCCTAACCCAAATCTTAACCTATCCCTAAACCTAATGCTAACGCTAACCCTAAACCTATCCCTGAACTTAAACTTAACAATAAGCGTAACCATAACAGTAACCTTAAACGAATAATATCCCTAAACCTATCCCTAACCTTAACTCTATTCTTAATCCTAATCCT
>NW_008373229.1:0-210 GCF_000622305.1 Nannospalax galili
AATCAGACTAAATGATCACGAGCAGCTGTGCTGCAGTGAGATTCCATCATGTGGGGGCCATATGTAAGCCATCCAGCCACGCTGGCTTCTTAACCTCACTCCAAGCTGCTCTGGTGATCACTACCCACACACTCAGAAGGGTCCTGCCAGTCTCCCAGGAGCTGGGTCTACCTCACCCCGCCCATATTCAACTTGTGTCATACTGCCGTT
>NW_008373230.1:0-210 GCF_000622305.1 Nannospalax galili
CGGGAGAGTGGCTTTGCAAAGAGAATCGAGATCAAAACAATGGCCCAAACTTAAATTCAAAAGGCATTAAAAACCTTCCTTTCCTTTAATTGTTGCGGAAACTCCACCGCCACTTTTAGCCAGAAGCCTTGGGCTGGAGCCCCAGGTGTGGCCTGGAATCTGAGCCTTGAGCGCCATCTAGGAGCAGAGGGCGGCACTGCAGGCCCTTTG
>NW_008373231.1:0-210 GCF_000622305.1 Nannospalax galili
TGGCAGCATGGACCACTGTGATGTCACAATGGAACACTGTGAAGTCATATTATAACATTATGATGGGAACACGGAACATTGTGTTGTCACATTGGGGGGTTGTTTGGGATCAGTGAACACTGTGTATGCACTTTGAACATGATGACAACACAATGGATGATGGTAATGACAAAATTGCGCATAGTGATGTCACAATGAGCATTGTGATGT
>NW_008373232.1:0-210 GCF_000622305.1 Nannospalax galili
ATTTTTTAACATACTAGTTTTCATATTAAAGGATTTTATAAAATCGATTTTTATAGGAGTTATATGATAGCATGAAATAGGTATTTGAAATCATTACAGGATATAGTTTCTAATATTATGATTAGCTGATTTATATTTTATGATAATACAGTTTTGTACAGTGTAAAAACTAACATACTGTATTCTCAATGGCATTTAATTTCATTTGTT
>NW_008373233.1:0-210 GCF_000622305.1 Nannospalax galili
ATTGTCATGTCACCTTCCCCCTCTGATTTGCAGATGGTGCTGTCACCTGCCTGCTCTGACTTGCAGAGGGTCGAGTCACCTGCCTCTCTGCGTAAAAATGGTCGTGTCACCTGTCAACTCTGACGTACAGATGGTCGTGTATCCTGTCCCCACACACATGCGGACGGTCTTGTCACCTACCCGCTCTGACATGCAGATGGTGCAGTCACC
>NW_008373234.1:0-210 GCF_000622305.1 Nannospalax galili
TAAAACCTACATAAGCATGTGTTCCTTAGCCTATTCTGGTAACCCAGAATTAAGATACTGATCAATCTGCATGAACGTTGCAGTTATGATTCTGAAGTGCTCACCTCATTCCACACGTCTGTCTATATTTGCTTGTGAGCATTCGGTTCTCCTATTCTCACTCTAAAATCTCAAGAGTAACTCTAAACGAAATCATTCACTAAAAATTTG
>NW_008373235.1:0-210 GCF_000622305.1 Nannospalax galili
CATTTACCTTCCTTTAATTCAGAATTGTGAGTTGAATTTACAGTTTTTTTTAAATTAATACTTACCAATCTCTAAACTGAGCAGAGGACAATGCAGTGGAACAACAGGAACCCTGCTATGAAGAACCTCAAAATTCTGCAGTTATTTGACTGAATAATCACTCCTTGGCAACACGTGTTTTGGAACTTGTTTCATTTATACTTAATTACT
>NW_008373236.1:0-210 GCF_000622305.1 Nannospalax galili
CATGGTCAGGTTGAATAGGATGGATAAACACAGCTGAGCCATGCCCCAGAGAAAGGAATGGGGGTGTGGGAGGAGCTATGAGAAGTGACAGTGACAGCCTGCAGGACAAATTTTTCATCTGTCCTGGGGTATGCTGGGAGATCCTGGCTATGAGCTTACAGACAAGACCCTGGGGCTGGACCATTAAAGACATCGAGAAGATGAGAAACC
>NW_008373237.1:0-210 GCF_000622305.1 Nannospalax galili
CTGGTGTTGAAAGCATGAAGGGGGTCATAGAGAGCAGCTGAGGTGTGGCACCCTGAGAGGCCAGGGAAAGCCATTTGTGAAAGTGAAGCTTCAGTTTCAGTGAAGACCCCAGGATTGAAGAGGTCATGGAGATACTCTGAGGCTTTGTGCCCCAAGAGGCCAAAAGAGGCCATTGGTGAAGGTGTAGCCTCAGTTTCAGTGGAGACTCCA
>NW_008373238.1:0-210 GCF_000622305.1 Nannospalax galili
CAAGACAATGCCTCACAGACAGGGCCACAGGCCAATGCAATGGAGGTAATTTCTCAGTTGAGGGTCCCTCCACCCAGGTGTGTCAGGTTGACAACTGAAGCCATCCAGCACAGGTAGGGATTAAAAAAAAAATCTTTGTTTCTCTGATTACTAATTTCATTCATTATAAGAAATGTGAATTTTCTAATTTCCTTGCCAAAAACTAAGATG
>NW_008373239.1:0-210 GCF_000622305.1 Nannospalax galili
CAAGACAATGCCTCACAGACAGGGCCACAGGCCAATGCAATGGAGGTAATTCCTCGGTTGAGGGTCCCTCTACCCAGGTGTGTTAGGTTGACAACTGAAGCCATCCAGCACAGGTAGGGATTTAAAAAAAAACCTTTGTTTCTCTGATTACTAATTTCGTTCATTATAAGAAATGTGAATTTTCTAATTTCCTTGCCAAAAACTAAGATG
>NW_008373240.1:0-210 GCF_000622305.1 Nannospalax galili
GAAGTAGTTTGCAGCATCATCTTATTAAAAGAACATGAAATCTAAATTACACACATAAGATAATGTAATAAGTTCATATTACCCATGTACAGACTGTGCTTTGTAAGTTCCCAGGTGAACATTATAGAAAACTTACAAGACATTTAAAGTCTTTTTTGTCTCATGTAGTTTAGAGAGTGGTCTACCAAGACCTTGCTTTAGTTAAAAAGA
>NW_008373241.1:0-210 GCF_000622305.1 Nannospalax galili
TTTTATTTGTTCTTTTTGATAGGTTAGTTTACCAATTTGCTTCCCACAGTTGAGGAGAAATAATTACTTTCCAATTATCAAATGTATTTAACAGTTTCTGTATTTGATATTTAACATCAAAACATATTCCTATAGGAATTTCTAGAGTAGAAATCCTATCCTCCAGAAACTGCTTTTGTAACTGAATTTTACCTGCTTGGAAACTCTTAA
>NW_008373242.1:0-210 GCF_000622305.1 Nannospalax galili
AATTATTACAGCTATACAATATTGTACTCAGTATAAACCCTATAAGATATAGCTTCTTTTTTAAATTTTTACAAAAACTTTATTGAGAATGTCATACAGGCATATAAGGTGTTTTCATCAAAACCATGCCCACTCCCTCCCCTCCAACATTCCCCCCTCTGAAGAGATAAAACTAAAATCTTTTAAGGATTAGATACAAGCTCCCAAATA
>NW_008373243.1:0-210 GCF_000622305.1 Nannospalax galili
TTTCTCAGTGACTGGGCCTTGCTCATATAAGCTTAAAGCAATGGTGCCAGCGTGAACAAGATCCATAAAAACTGAAACCAGAAAAAAATCCACCCTAAAGTGAGGAAGTTGGTGAAAAGCTTCAGCCTTAGCTGAGGAACTATTGGCAACTGATCACTTCTGGGAGAGTTGATCTTCTTTAAGGGGTGATACTACATAGGTTGACCAGGC
>NW_008373244.1:0-210 GCF_000622305.1 Nannospalax galili
CAGTGGACAGTAACAGGGATTACAGAGTATATGGGCTCCAGTGGGGAGGGGAGACTATGAAAGGGTGTCATTTGGGATGTGGGTATATAGAAGAATAAGATTGCTTGGGATGTTCTGTGTGAAACACACACAAAAAATCAGCAAATAAAAAATGAGTTATATTTGAGGAAGAAGCATGAAAATGTGCTTTATGTTAATTAGTAGAGGTGA
>NW_008373245.1:0-210 GCF_000622305.1 Nannospalax galili
CACATTGAAGCCATATAATGGCACATGTGGCCATAGTGTTGGCACATTGGATCATTGTGCTGACACATTCGAACATTATGATGTCACATTGGGGATTGTGAAGAGACATTGAATTCTGTGTTTGCATATTGAGCATGGTGACAACACAATGGACCATTGTAATGACAAAATTGAAGCATTGTGATGTCACATTGGAGCTTAGTGTTCACA
>NW_008373246.1:0-210 GCF_000622305.1 Nannospalax galili
TTAGAGTGGGTCTTCCCACCTCAAATAACCTCAAAGACCTGCCAAGAGTACCCGTTCCCATGGTGATTCTAAATCCTGTCAAATTGACGAGATTAAACATCATAACTGTTAACATGTTTTGTCCGCGTTTCAGGTTAAGTTTCCTGTGTTTTCATTGGGATATAGTCATATTCCCTAGGGTCAGATTTTTTCTGGGAACTTGTTCCATCA
>NW_008373247.1:0-210 GCF_000622305.1 Nannospalax galili
GGTCCTCTGTAAGAGCAATCAGTACACTTAACCACTGCACCATCTCTCCAGGCCCATGATTCTTAGGAGATGCAGAATCCTCACATGGAGGAAGGAACAAGCCTTCCTGATCCCAGGGGGCTGGAATTTCAGGGTGTGAGTTTGGGGTGAACAAGGACACAGACCAGCAGAGAATTCTATTCTCTCCAGCCAGACTATGATCACACCAAG
>NW_008373248.1:0-210 GCF_000622305.1 Nannospalax galili
TCCAAGAGCTAAGGAAAGAGATGTATAGCTAGGTGCAAGATGGATACAGAAAACCACAGAGAAGGACCGGAAAATAAGCTCCCCACATAGAAAAGGTAACCATCAAAGAACCAGATAAACAGAACAGAGAGAATATTGAAAGTTGCAAGACAGAAAGAACAATCACATGTAAGGCAAGCCCATCAAAATAACAGCTGACTTTCAATGGGG